>NC_056729.1:1907883947-1907936447 GCF_019279795.1 Protopterus annectens
TCGTAATAAGGCTTCTAGGCAAGGCACTTCTTTAACAGATGGGCTTTCACTGATCTGTTGTTTTTAGCATTTGGAACCAGTAAACTACTGCTGACTGGTAATATAGTTCTGGTTTGTCCCGACAGAAGTATATGGGCAGGTGAACCAAGATGTTTATCACAGGAAACATTTCTGAGATTCAAGAGATTCATGAAAACATCACTATTGTCTCATTTCAACTTCTCTAGTAACTATTTTGCACTTTGAATAGCGTGTTCTGCCAACCATTTGACTGTAGGTACTCAGGACTACACGTAACATGAATAAAGTCCCACTCTTTGGCGAATCTTTTAAATTGCTGGCTAATAAACTCTATACCATTGTCAGTAATAATTTTCTGCGGACTCGACCACAGTGGTCCAGGAATCCGGTTTAGCTGAAGTGGTTCCTTCTGTTGATGTGGCTTTGTACTAATATATACAGAACAAGAAGAAAGTACTCTTTCAATGTCTTGTGACATAGAAGGCCAAAATACTAGCCCTGTCACCCTTCTTTTGGTAGAGTCAGTTTCTGGGTGGCCATGATGCAAGATAGTAATATAGTCTTGTTGCAAGGATTTTGGAAAAATCAATTTTGAACCTTTCATGATGATACCATTGTCAGAGAAAATCTCATATCTATAAGGAAAATAAGGTTGTACTTCTTGAGGTAAACTAGATTGCTTTGACGACCATCCTCAACTGATAAAGTGGTCGAACTTCTGAAGAACTGGATCTGAAACTATATGATTTCTAAGCTCATTAAGATGTGTGGAAGAAAAATGTATCACTTCCATGACTTAAAAATCAAGTTCCTCATTCTCATGTTGCTCAGTGGTATTTCTGGGCGATCTGGATAATGTATTAGCGGGATAAAGAAGTTTGCCTTTTGTGCAGACAAGATTGAAATTATTGTTTTGCAGTCTCAGCACCATACATTTTAATCTGGCAGGAGCTGTATGCATAGACTTTCTCAAAATATCGACGAGTAGTTGGTGATCAGTTTCAATCTGGATAGGTCAACCATAAATATAATTATGCAACTTTGAACATGCAAACACAATTTCCAAAAGTTCTTTCTCTATCTGAGAATACTCCATTTCAGTTTCATTTAAAGTTCTGGATGCATAGGCAACAGGTTGACCGTCTTGAAGAATGACTGCACCAAGACCAAATTTCGAAGCATCAGAAGAAAGAGTAACTGGTTTGTGAATATCATATTATCTAAGAGTTGGTGGACTGGAAATTCTCTGTTTCAGGACATCAAATGCTCTCTGGTGTTGTTCTAACCCTGACCAGGATACAGCTGCATGTGTTAACTTTCTGAGTGGTGCTGCTAGTTGTCTCATAGGTTCATAGGTTCATACTAGGCTATCTGCCCAAGGGCATTTATAAGCCTAGCCCATAGTTATTTGGCTTTCGCCACCCCTTTAGTTTGAATAAAACTATGCCTATTATTTTGTTGTGGCTCTGTCAAGCAGTGACACTGAAGTAATCCCTGGGGTATATCTGCGATCCCCCATCCATTGGTCAAGATTCCTCTTGAACAAGGCCAGCGAGGTGCTCTGCCTCACATGTACCGGGATTTTGTTCCACAGCATAGGGAGTCTCTGGGTGATGAATCTGTCCCTCCAGCACGTTCTATTAATAACCGTGTCAAGGTTTAAGTCTCCCGCCCTTGTGGTTCTGAGGGATCTAGATTTTTTGAGGTGAAGCATATTCATCAAATCAGGGTTTGACATGGCCTTATATGTCAGGCACAGGTCACCTCTGAGCAAGCGGTATGAGACTGAATAGAGCTGGAGTTCTTTCAGTCGGGCAGCATAAGACATATTTTTGAGACCCTTTATCCTTTTGGTGAGGAACTTTTGGGGCCTTTCCAGCTGCTGCAGGTGTCGGGTCAGATACATTCCGAATGGGGCATTGTACTCAATCATAGGTCTAATGAGTGATGAGTACAGGGGACGATGACCTCCCTTGATCTAGATGTGAATCCCTTCATGATCAGGTGGGCAATGTAGAAGGTTTTCCTAACTACTTTAGCAACATGAGTGTCAAGCGAAGGCTACTGTCAACCTGGGTCCCCAGATCCCTGATGACTTCTTCTGTGCTCAGTGGATTGCCACCTATATGGTAGCTAGGGGTAACCTTGTTTTTCCCGAAGGGTATGACTATGCATTTCTTGGCATTTAACTTTAGGCCATGGCTCTGGCACCAGTTATCCGTTTCTGTGAGGACCTTCTGAAGGATATCTGTGTCAGATGTGTTTTCGACTATGGCGCCTAGTTTGCAGTCATCTGCAAACTTTGTCAGCCATAACCCTCCTGTGTTTGCTTGTACTTCAGAAAAGTAGATGCCGAACAAGAGTGGACCCAGAACTGAGCCCTGTGGGACACCACTTGTGACAGGCTTTGAGTCTGACATGGCTCCAGCAACTCTGACCCTGTGGGTTCTGTCACTTAGCCAGTTTGCAACCCATATTGTGATGTATGGGTTTACATTCAAGCTGATGAGTTTTTCGATGATACCTGAGTGGGGTATTGTGTCGAAGGCCTTTGCCAGGTCAAGATAGGCTGTATGGACTGCCTTTCCCTCATCAATGGCCTTGGTGACTGTCTCGAAAAAGTCAACCAAGTTTAAAAGGCATGATCTGCCTTTGACAAAGCCAAACTGGGTTGGATCCAAAGTCTGCAAGTTCCCTATGTCTTTATTTATGAGTTCCATTATGATCCTCTCCATGGCTTTGCAGATAAGGCTTGTCAAGCTAATGGGACGGTAATTTCCAGGGTCGGTGGAGGCACCGCCCTTGTGAAGTGGGACCACAGTCGCCGTGCGCCACTCCTTGGTGCGTATCCTGAGGTGAGGCTAAGATTAAACAGCTGTCCTAACTGCGGGTTTAATTCCTCATTGAGTTAAATGGAGCACACAGCCGGGACACCATCCGGCCCCATGGATGCTGTGTTTTTGCTTTGGAGAGAGCAGTTCTCACCTGGGCGTTGGAGATGTTTGGGGGCTACAATCCTCTGGTATAGATATCTCTCCTTTTGGGGGAGGGGAGAAGTTTGCACTGAACCTGTCAGCCAGTATGTTGGCAATGTGTGTAGGTTCAGTAATCTTCACATCATTTTGAACTAATTCTGAGCATATCTGGGAGTTTCCTCCTAGGTTTCTAACATAACTAAAGAAGGCCTTATGATTGTCTTTTGAGTCCTTGGCGATTTTTCTCTCAAAATTTGCCTTGGATGATTTTATGAGAGCTCTTAGTTTTTTCTTATAATGATCAAAGGTGTCTTACCTTTCAAGGATTTTGCTCTATCTTGTAGTAGCTTCCTCCTTTTGTTGTAGAGCTTGTTTATGGCTGGGGTCCACCAGACTGGACGCTTGCCTTTGGTACAAAGAGTCTTAGTTTTGTTTGGGATTGCCTGATCCATGCAGTCCTGTAGGTGCTGGTAGAAGGCATTTGTAAGTGATTCAGCGGTTTGAGTAATGTTTATCACTGGCTCAGGGGCCTTAAAGGAGACCACACTAGTTTTTAGAAGTGTGAAGTCGGCTTTTGAGAAGTTTTCACTGTGGTCTTTTTATTTCAGGTGGGGCGGGATGAGGACCTCCAGTGAGATTAGTTTATGATCTGATCTCACCAGTGAGGGGTATACTTCCGGTGTTGAACATTGTGATCCCATGTTCATGATGATGAGATCAAGTATGTTTTCTCCTCTTGTGGGGATGGTGACTAGTTGTTCCATGGCATTTGAGTTTATGAACTCCAGGAACCTTTGGGCTAGAGTGTTTGAGCTTGAGTAGTGTTCCCAGTCTATATTAGGGTAGTTGAAGTCACCTAGTATGATGGTGTTTGGAGATACATTTATCCCCTCCATTGTTTTCAGGCAGGCCATGTGAGGTTCCTGAGTTTGAGAGGGTGGCCTGTAACATGCTACAAATTGCAGAGCAGTCTTGCCTGTGGTTAATTGCACCTGGATGGTCTCCGATGCATTGTGCGTTGCCACCAACCTTGAGGTGTGGGTGTCCTTTATGAATATGGACACCCCCCCTCCTTTCGTGGTGTTGTCCAGATTTTGGGGCCGGAACGCATGATATGAGGTGAAACCTGCTAGTGCTGGGGTGCTCTCAGGAGCCTTGAACCAGGTTTCTGTCACAGCACAGACATCGATGTTCTCCATACTGAGAAGGGCCTCGAGTGCGTGCATCTTGAGATTGAGACTTCTGGCATTGAGCAGCATTACCCTTAGTTTTTACTTTTTGTGTTCTAGGGTGGTAGGTTTAGAATTTGAGCCTTGCCTAAAAAAGGCACTATGGGGTGGCAAGAGCCTTTGCCAATATCCGGAAGCCTAGGGGTGACAGGTGCAAGCCGTCCCTTGTGAAGCAGCGTGGCTTGTCCAGCATGTCATCCCAGGCAGACAGACATTGGATCCCCTTTGAATGACACTAGAATTTAAGCCAATTATTAAAGCTGATCATCTTATCACTGTATTGTGGCATCATTCTAGGTGAAGGTAGGATACTGCTCAAGGTCAGGGTCATACCTGCCTGGGCTACATAATCAGAGAGCTCCTCAATGTCTCTTTTCATGTAGACCAAGGAGTTACGTCTCAGGTCATTGACACCAGCGTGGACAATGACTGAGTCGTACTTGTACCTGCTGTTGAGAGACCTGAGTGCTTGTGTTATGTGGCGGATTCTAGCGCCCGACAGGCAGCTTACTGTGACCTTCTCCTTACTCAGTCTGGTGAGCGGGACGTCAGTGTGTCTGACTATGGAGTCACCTATGACAAGTATGTTTGGTGTTGTATTTGGCCTTAAGGGCAGTGACTGCTTTGCACACTGATTTTGTTGTTTATGTGTTGTTTGTGTGGTGTATTGAGTTTGCAGTTGCTTGGGTGTCTGCTTTGGAGGCCTCTGCTATTTAGGTAAATTTTTACTCAGAGCCTCCGAGTATGTCTTAGTGTGTTTATGTGTTTGATTCAGTGGTGTGGTTGAGTTATGTGAGACTGGTATTGTGGTGTGTGTAGTTGCCTTCTCCTCCTGCCTGGTCTTGCCAGTCCTGAGTTGAGAGAGCTCAGCCTCCAGTCTGGCTAAATAGCTGCATCTCTCACAAGTGTTAGTGTTACGTGGGAGGAGGAGAGGGTTGTCCGTGTACATGAGGCAGTTGTAACATTATCTCAGAATTCCCAGATTCACCAACTGGGCAGGAGAGGACGCCAGCATCTGACCCTTCGACATGCTAGAAAGAATTATGAGTTGGTATGAGACAGAAAAGTAGTGAGCTTAGCAGGGAAGTGGGCACTCCTGGGGGGTTTTGATAGTGAGAGATTTGTATAATATAGGAGTGCTTGACCTGCAAAGAAAATGCTTATAAGACAAGGGATATGCTTATAAGACAAGTGCTGAGCTTTTTGAGAAGAAAAAGCTATCTGGAACAAGTGCGGCACTTGTTAGTGTAGGTGTAAACTGTTTAGGTTCCTAACAGAGCAGTTCTAAGGGAAAAATTGAAGAACAGACTTTCTGGAGCCAGAAAGAGTTTAACCGGCGCTGCCCGATGCTGCTCTAGTGGCAACTCTGCACTAACTCGTGCTAAAGCACGTTAAAGCGTACTTGATAGCAGGGGCTGGAAAGAAGCAGGAATAGACCAAAAAGGGAAAATAAAACTACAGTTTCAAGTCAGTATCCACCTCTACGGAGGGCAGGGAAGCTGCTCAATGTTAGTCACTGCCACTGATCAACAGAGAGACCCTCCTTCAGCCCAAGCAAAAATGGCCTCACAGAAACTTTCAAACAGTTCAGGAACAGCAAGCCTGTAACTGAACTTTTTTAACTCTCAGAAAAGTGGGAAAAAAGCAAGATTTTTTTTTTTGTTTCTGTTTTTTACAGAGATTTATTTATTTATTTATTTATTTATTTCCAGTTTGATAACCGGGGAAGTCCACTGGGCCCGAAAGCCCATTTTCAGTGGAGGCCCGGGGAGAAAAGCTCCATGATAATACATTACACACAAAAACACAGCAGAACAGATCTAAACTAATACACACAAAAACACACTCTGTTCTAATAGCATAATACTTTAACAATTTCCAAACAAGAATGAGGTGCATTGGGCACTATACATAAGAAAAAGATATATTAGTGCAACTGTGAATGTTAGTAAAGTAGGAAAGGAAAGGAAATTATAGATAGAGTTTGAATGCAAGAGCAGGGATGCATGGGAGAAATGAATAAGAAGCAAAGAAATTAAAGGAGAGGTGTCAGAAGAGGATAGAGGTTCACAAGTAATATCAAGTTATAACAGTGCAGTAAATGACCCCACACAAGAGTGCTAGGTCAAGGACAGAAAATATGCAAGTTTTAAGAAATAAACGATTTAAAATTAAGTGCAAACAGGAAATTCAGCAAACAGCTTTTGGTTGTGCTCTAAATACAGCTACTAATACAGAAATCAAGTTTAACAAGCCAGAAAATGCTCAAGCTAGGCAGCTATGCAGAAAAACTTAGCAAATAAACAGAGAAAACATACTTAAAATCTCAAAGGTGGCTCCCTTCTTCTCTCAGCGTTTTTTCCTCTTGGAGGGTGCTTCACCAACAGCCAACAAGCCTGAAAAGACACCCAAACCACGAGGCAACTAGGTTTTAAGAGAGGAAGATGAAGGAGTTATGGAAATGACCCCTAGTGGCCAATAAAACTACAGTTTCAAGTCAGTAACCACCTCTACGGGGGCAGGGAAGCTGCTCAATGTTAGTCACTGCCACTGATCAACAGAGACCCTCCTCCAGCCCAAGCAAAAATGGCCTCACAGAAACTTTCAAACAGTTCAGGAACAGCAAGCCTGTAACTGAACTTTTTTAACTCTCAGAAAAGTGGGAAAAAATCAAGATTTTTTTTTTGTTTTTGTTTTTTACAGAGATAGCAGAGGTTCACAAGTAATATCAAGTTATAACAGTGCAGGAAATGACCCCACACAAGAGTGCTAGGTCAAGGACAGAAAATATGCAAGTTTTAAGAAAAAAACGATTTAAAATGAAGTGCAAACAGGAAATTCAGCAAACAGCTTTTGGTTGTGCTCTAAATACAGCTACTAATACATAAATCAAGTTTAACAAGCCAGAAAATGCTCAAGCTAGGCAGCTATGCAGAAAAACTTAGCAAATAAACAGAGGAAAAATACTTAAAATCTCAAAAGTGGCTCCCATCTTCTCTCAGCATTTTTTCCTCTTGGAGGGTGCTTCACCAACAGCCAGCAAGCCTGAAAAGACCCCCAAACCACGAGGCAACTAGGTTTAAAGAGAGGAAGATGAAGGAGTTATGGAAATGATCCCTATTGGCCAATAAAACTACAGTTTCAAGTCAGTAACCACCTCTACGGGGGGCAGGGAAGCTGCTCAATGTTAGTCACTGACACTGATCAACAGAGAGACCCTCCTCCGGCCCAAGCAAAAATGGCCTCACAGAAACTTTCAAACAGTTCAGGAACAGCAAGCCTGTAACTGAACTTTTTTAACTCTCAGAAAAGTGGGAAAAAAGCAAGATTTTTTTTTTTGTTTTGTTTTTACAGAGATAGCAGAGGTTCACAAGTAATATCAAGTTATAACAGTGCAGTAAATGACCCCACACAAGAGTGCTAGGTCAAGGACAGAAAATATGCAAGTTTTAAGAAAAAATGATTTAAAATTAAGTGCAAACAGGAAATTCAGCAAACAGCTTTTGGTTGTGCTCTAAATACAGCTACTAATACAGAAATCAAGTTTAACAAGCCAGAAAATGCTCAAGCTAGGCAGCTATGCAGAAAAACTTAGCAAATAAACAGAGAAAAATACTTAAAATCTCAAAAGTGGCTCCCTTCTTCTCTCAGCGTTTTTTCCTCTTGGAGGGTGCTTCACCAACAGCCAACAAGCCTGAAAACATGCCCAAACCACGAGGCAACTAGGTTTTAAGAGAGGAAGATGAAGGAGTTATGGAAATGACCCCTAGTGGCCAATAAAACTACAGTTTCAAGTCAGTAACCACCTCTACGGGGGGCAGGGAAGCTGCTCAATGTTAGTCACTGCCACTGATCAACAGAGAGACCCTCCTTCAGCCCAAGCAAAAATGGCCTCACAGAAACTTTCAAACAGTTCAGGAACAGCAAGCCTGTAACTGAACTTTTTTAACTCTCAGAAAAGTGGGAAAAAAGCAAGATTTTTTTTTGTTTTTGTTTTTTACAGAGATAGCAGAGGTTCACAAGTAATATCAAGTTATAACAGTGAACTTGCCTAAATAGTTAACCATGCCAAGAAAACATTGTAGGGCTTGAACATTGTCTGGAGCTGGTATCTCAAGAATAGCTGTTTGCCTGGAAGGGTCTGGCCATAAGCTTGAACCGGTAAATAAATGATCAACATAAGTAACTTCTCTTAACCTGAATTTACACTTCTGAGGATTCAGATTAAGATTCACTTGACATGCTCTTTCCAGAACTTTCCTGAGGTTTCTGTCATGCTCAGCTTCACCATTACCTCCTACTAGAATCTACTATAATAGCACAAGGATACCCAGAAAAAATCTGCTCCATTGCACGCTAAAAGACTTTATTCCAAATGGTATTCTCAAAAATCTGTACCTGTCAAATGGAGTACTGAACTTAGTTAGCAACGAGGATTTTTGATCAAGCAAAATTTGCCAGAATGAACTCATTCCATTTAAGACAGAAAAAACAGTGGCATTTGGCATCAGAGCTGCAACTTCTTCGACTGTATGCATTGGATGACTTGGTCTTTTTACTGCTTTGCTCAAATCTCATGGATTAATATATATATATTCTGATATTATTTGAGCTTTTCATATGAGCTACCACCATGGAAGATACACACTCAGTAGGTTCATCTACTAGTCAAATCACACCTTGTTGCACCATTTTGTCTAGCTCGGCTTTGACTCTGTTCTGCATAGCTACTGGAACTTTCTGAGCTGGCCTGACAATGGGCTGACATCTGGGTCTAACTTCATAGAGTACACAACTGGAAGCTTGCCTAGTTTGCCTTCATAATGATCAGCATAGGTAGACAAAATTTACTGGGTGAAATTAGAACAGTGGTCTTTTAACTAACATGATTGACTTCCTTATTAAATGAAAGCAGTCGCATTTTAAAACTGTCTCTGAGCCTGAATAATGACTGCATGTGCCTTTTGACCACATAAAAAGTTGTAGCTTCTACCAGCAGAGTAACATGTAAGCACCGCTGAGCCTTCAGTTTGAATTTCTTTACCACCAAAAGCAACAAGCTTCACACACTTTGCCAAATCAAGCTTCTCACCAGCACATACTCCAGAAAATGTTTCTGCTGACATAGCATCATACTTTAAACCTTTGTCAACTTTGAGCTCTATGGGTCTTCCGTTTATCCGAACAGTACAAAATACTTCATTCCTTGCCCATAAATCTACTGCATTGACTGTTTCATGAAACACAGACACACCATCAACATAAAAGGTAGGGTCACGATTTTCTAATTAATCAACTTATTTCTTGGATTGTTCCCTTTTAATAAAAGAATGTGTCCCTTTTTATTTAGAAAACCTTTTGAAATTATTCCACTTATTGAATTTGTGACACTACTGACCAAAATTTAGACATGTTTCTTTTTTAGGCTCATGATTTCCCCCACGATTATGACAGCTGACTATGAAACTGGGTAGATGCACATACTTTGGGCCGGATTCACGAAGGCTTGCACGGAGTCTTAGAGTAGAGTAAGACTCCATGCAGCCAACATGTCCGCCGAGCAATCCAGGAACAGCCGGTAGGGGCGTGCAACTGAGCTCTCCAAACTAGTCCTACACGGACAGGGCTGGGAAATGCAAAATACCTCAATTGCAGGTGAAAGCCATGCAAATGAGGTAAATTTGCGATCTAGGAAACCTGAACCTGTCCGAGTAGGAGTAGTGTTATTTGCAGAAATGTACTCAGTTGATAACTGAGTATGGTTCTGCAAATAGCAAAACAGAGCCGTGTCAGCTGGAAAAAAAACATGCATTCACAGGAGGAAGCATGCCAATGGCCAAAAATATGGCCATTGGCAATGGGAAGTGATGCAAATTAAAAATAAAATAACTTTTTTTTTTATCCTGATCTCCTGGGTTTAACAGTAGCGCAGCGCCGCACAAATGCGCTACGCCCTAAAAAGCAGAAAGTTAATAATTAAGATCCACAAATATGGATTTTATAGCTAAAATGAATTTACAATGCCAGGGAATGGCAGGCTGAAGACAACATGGCCACCGAGTAGAGGTTGCTAAGGGGGGAAGCTCAGTCTAAGAGATGTAACTAAGCATTAGTAGGCAATCCTATGCAAATGAGAGTTATGATAGTGAATCACAAGTTTACATAGCAAATGAGCACAGTCAGTGGAGTGTAGGGAGGGTGGCCTAATGGTTAAAGTGTTTGCCTTACAAATACAAGGTGCAGGGTTTGAGTCTCACAAGGGATAATTGGCTAGGCTTAACATGGCTCTTAGTACCAACCTATGCTATGCTGTAGGAGTAGGATAAGGGGAGTAACAGAGTAGAAGATAGGTGACATCATGAGGGGGGTATGTATGAAAGGAGTGAAGCTCACTGGAGCAGAGTGACATGTGTCAGCTTACATTTACATAATAGTTAAGGAGGTGTGTCAACAGGTAGGCCAGGTAAAGTCAAGAAATCGAAGGTGTATGCCGTGGATAACACCAAAGTTTCTTGCTGAGCGTGCATGCGAGCGTGTGTGCACCAGTAAACCTGAGTAAGACAGTGTGTGCACGTGTAAGCATGTGTGTGCATGTGTAGGCTTGAGTAAGCATATGTAAGGCTGTGTAAACAGTTGTAAGCTCGTTTGCACTGGTGTGCACGCGTTTTAACAAGAATAAGCAAGTTTTAGTCTGTGTAAGCATGTGTGCGCACGTGTGAGCTGGTGTGCACATGTTTGCGCTTGTTTGCATGGCGCTGCCCCCTGAGGAAACAGAAAGGGAAAAGGAAGCACAACAAATAGTAGGAAGTTAACCAGGGAGTACTAGCAGAGCTAGCAGGTGAAAGCAATCAGAATCAGGCAATTACACAGGCAGTACACTAGCCCAGCCCAGCCCAGCACTTAAAACTCAGCAAAAAACCATTCCAGTATGTTTTTCTCAGACACACTGCAACACTGCAGTAAGCTAATAGAAGTGAAAACTGAAAAAGTTTTACTGAGACAAAGAAATGTTAGGGTCTGCCATTGCTGTCATAAAGTGACATATGCAACATGCTAAGGGTGGTGACAATGCAAATGCTGCTGAGCAACCCACAGTGAGGAGACGGAGAAGAGTGTACAGGCCTAGGGTAACCTACCAGGGCCTACATGAGCTGGAGATAGTGGAGCGCTATAGAGTGAACAGAAACCTCATGCAGCAAATTGTTGAGCTGTGCATGCCATGCCTCACACACAGAACCAACAGAGGGGAACCCATCCCAGTGGAAACCAAGGTATGTGTTTGCCTAAGAATATTAGCAACAGGTACCTTCCAGAGACCAACTAGCGATATGATGGGGATTTCACAGGCATCAGCATCTAGGGTAGTACACCAGTTCCTGAATGCCATGGCAAGCACATGTCGGTGATCATGTATATTTCCCCAATTCCCATGAGGTATTGGCCAGCAATATGCGTCTCTTCCAGCAAATAGCAGAATACCCTGAGGTAGTGGGTGCAATAGACTGCACGCACATTTGCATCAAAGCACCAGCCGGTGAGCGGGGTAGGGTCTACTATAACTGCAAGGTTACCCCTCCATCAACTGCCAGGTTGTGTGTGATGCCCAGGGCATAATAATGAATGTGTGTGCTGGCTACCCTGGAAGCTACCATGACTCCCATATCTGGCATCTGACACAGCTGTACTATACATTTGCCAATGGGGACATCCCTCATGGTCACCTAGTGGGGGATGCTGGATATGCACTCGAGCCGTGGCTGATGATACCCATCAGAAATGCACACACACATATGAACAGGAATGCCATAATGAGGCACACGCACAAACACGAAATGTAATCGAGCGTGTGTTTGGGCTGCTCAAGTCACGGTTCCGGTGCCTGGACACATCTGGTGGAGCCTTGCAGTACTCACCAACTACATGTACCCAAATAGTCATGGTATGTGCTATGCTGCACAATATGATCCTGTGAAAACAGCTGCAGCAGGAGCAGCATAGGGCCAGGCACAACAGCCCCACACCATTGCCAAGGCCATCACAGGCAGAGAGCGGAGGAGGAACAACCTGAGCCTGCCCCAGTAGGCAGAAGAAGGTGTGCCCAGTATGCTTTGGCCTTGGCAAAGAGGCAATGCATAGCATATACACTGGCTCAGTAGGAACCCTGGAAATGATACCTCCCTCCGACTCGCAAACATATAGTAAAAGCGATGCCTAACTTGACACTACCTGTTAACAAACATGTATAGGGAGTGTAAAATGTGCATCTGACATAGGCAGCCCTGCAGCACCACCTGAGGCATGATTGCTATGTGTTAGGTAATATAAAGCACTGTTAAACAGCTCTCACCACTATTTAGTATATGTAAACAAAATTGCACACACTAAGTAGCACAACTACAGGCAATGTTCAGCAATATTGTGCAATGTCCAGCAATGTTGGGCGACATTGAGCAATGTTGTGCAAGTCTGGTCAAATGTGGGTATAGTTCATCAAAAGCAGGTTAACATGGTCAAATTTGCTTAACTTTCTTGAAGCAGTCTGCTCTGGCATGTATGAAAATATGAAGCAGTGACAGTCCTCGAACCCAGAATACAGTGCACTGTAGTCATAGTACAGAACCACTAAACCATGACAGTATGTCAATGGTCAGCTTGTATGAAAAAATGTTGATAAGTCAATGCTAAGTATCTCATGGAAACCCTGCAGGCATAGCATAATCCCTGTTGAGTTAAGACACAAAGGTGAGGCCTGCAGTAATAATAGAACCTGATATTCAACACACATATAATATAAATGTTAATATTGGTAATGTTCACACACATCAACAAATGTAGTGGACAGCAATATACTGCAAGGTCACACTGGGCATGCTCACACACCTGAAAATATGAGACAAATGTCAGGCAACAAAACACTGAAAGTCTGAACTGGGCATGCTCACACACTTAGGGCAAGTTTGCGTACAGCAGTGGGCCACACATATCCCTCAGTTGCGTGTGTCAACCCAGGAACCACGCACTATTCACCAATCCATCATGTGCACACAGTGATATGACAACAGACACAATATAATATAGTTAAATCCTGTCACAATCAAATATGTTATGCAGAAACCTAGGTTGTTCATAGGAAGTGGTAAAGCAAAGAAGAAACAAAACCTGCAATCAGTACCATCTCTGAACGATGTGCATCCTGAACATTAGCATAGGTTCAGAGGTTGACATTAGGCTATCTGCCCTAGGGTATGTAGAAGCCTAGCCACAGTGTGTTTGTATTTTGCAACCCTGCTATGTCAGTAGACTGTGCCTGTTAATAGTAGGTCACGCAAGATATCTCACATATGTTCATTTCATTCTGCCTCTGTCTAGCAAGGACCCATAACATATCCCAGGGCTAAACATACGATCACCCATCCACCTGTGAAGATGTCACCTGGAGGTGGTCAGCGTGGGTCTGTGCATATGTGGGACTGTGATCACATTCCTGAGTGAGTGGAGCCGATGTGATGGTAATATGCCCCTCCAGCTTGTCCTGTTAACATCATTGCTCACGTACCTGTCCCTAGAGCATGTAGCTGTAAGGGACTTTGATATCCTCATGTGGAGCCTGTCCATCAATGCTGTGATGGACATGGCTTCAAACAAAAGGCACAGACTGCATCCAAGTAGGCAGTAAGCAACTGAGGAGAGCTGGGGTCACCATAGCCAAACTGTGCATACCATCTGTGTGAGTCCCTAGATCCACTTGGTTATGTAAATCTGTGTACATTCCAGTTGCTGCAGGTGTTGGGTAAGGTACATCCAAAATGGGGCATTGTATCCAAGCATGTGCCTGATGACTATAGGGTCACAATGACCCCACCTGATCTGGATGTAAAACCGTATAGGATAAGGTTGGCTAAATAGAAGGTGTGTCCAACAACATTGGCAACGTGAATGTCAAAGGTGAGAGTACTAAGTATTCATGTCCCCAAATCACAAATCACACACACTGTACATGATGTATCATCACCTATGGGGTAATGTGTGTGCACGATGTTACTACCAAAGGTGATGACTATGCATCTAAAGGAAGGTAGCTGTAGGCCATGGCTCTGGCACCAGTCATCCATCTCTGTGTTAGATCCTTTCTGAGGATGCTTGTGCCAGCTGTGGAGTTGATTATGGCACACAGCTTGCAGTCATCTGCAAACATGGTCATCCATATTCCTCCTGTGTTAGCCAGTATGTATCAGAAATATATACAGAACAAGAGAGGTCCCAGGACTGAGCCCTGTTGGATGCCACGTGTAACTGGTGTATAGTCAGACATGGCACCTGCAATACTGACCATGTGTGTGCTATCCATGATCCAGTTAGCAATCCATCTTGTGACATATGTGTAGATATTGAATCCAGTGTTCTAATGTATAAAGGCCAAGTGGGGTATTGTGTAGAAGTGGAGTGCGAGCTCCAGGTAGGCTGTGTGGACAACCCTGTGTATGTCTATAGACCTGTTAACTGTTTAAAGACATCAAATATCTGCAAGAGGCAAGATATGCCCACAACAAAACCAAATTGTGTAGGATCCAGTGTCTGTAGGTTCACAATGTGTATGTGTATGTGTTCCATGATGATACACTCCATAGCATAGCAGACCAGGATAGTTAGGCAAATATTGGGATAATGTCCAAGGTCCTTTGTGGCACCAGCACTGTGGAGCGGGTACACCGTAGCTGTACGCCATCCCATGGGTACATATCCTGTAGTAACTGTGATATTGAACAGCGACATAATGTGAGTGTGAGGTTTGTCATGAATCTCGTGTATGCCACAGTCTGGGGCACCATCTGGTCCCAGTGATGCTGTGTTATCTGCTATGGAGAGGGCAGCACACACATGTTCATCTGTGATGTCAGGGAGGCTACACCCTGTTGTGATGGACATGTGCACCGCAGGGGGGATGGTGGGGAAACATTCCCACTGAACCTGTTGTCCAGGATGTTTGCAATGTCAGTGGGTTCACTGTATCATTTGTAATTATGCAGTAACTCACAGCATATCTGTGAGTTCCCACCCAGGTCCCTGACATAACTAAATAAGGCCTTGTGATTGTCCATAGTGTCTGTTACAAGTGCCCGTTAGAAGTGGGCCTTAGATGAATCAACAAGTGATCGTAGCTATACCATAGTACTCATCAGAGATGTCTTCCTGATTGTGCTTGTGCTCTATAATGTAGTAGCCTCCTCCTGTTCCTGTATAGCTCAGTAATGGCCATGGTCCAGTAGACAGGTCCCCTGCCTTTGGAGGAGTGAGTCTTGTAGTTATCTGGGATAGCATGATCTGTGCATTCCAGTAGTTGTCCATAGAATGGGCTTGTAAAGTATGAAGTGGTCTGAGCCGTAATTAACACTGTCCCAGAGTCATTGAGGGATACCACCTCAGTTTGTACAAGTGTGACGTTTGCTCAGGAGAAGTGCATCACTGAGATCACACAGGCTGTGTGTGTATATGGGATATGTATGTCTAGTGAGACATACAGGTATACCTCTGTTGTGGAACATAGAGTCCCCATGTGGGTGATGATCAGGTCCCACATGTTTTAAGCCCCTGTGGGTGTGGTGACCAGGTCTGCCATAGCATTTGAGTGTAACAATCCTAGCAACTGTTGTGCGAGGGTGTCAGTGCTTGAGTAGTATACCCAGTCAATGAATGTGTATTTGAAGTCAGACAATATAATGGTGTTTGGTGAGACCTTCACATTCCCCAGTTTTTCCAGGAATAACAAGTGTTGTGCCCAAGTTTGGGAGTGTGGTCTGTAATAGTCTACAAACTGAAATGCATTTTTGCCCACTCTCAGTTGCACATGTACGTTCCCCAATGCTTTGTGCACTGCTACCAACCTGGAGGGGTGTGTATGAATGATGTATATGGATACCCCCTATTGTTGTTGTCCGGTCCGAGTCTTGTGTCTAAAAACCATGGTATGACGTAAAACCTGTTAGTGCTGCTGTGCTTTTGTGAGCCTGAACCAGGTGTTTGTTACTGCACATATATCGACAGATTCCATACTGATGTGAGTCCTGAGTGTATGCATTCTGAGGGTTAGACATCAGTTGTTGAGCACCATCACTCTCCGTTTCCTCTACCCTGTAACGTCTATGGCTGTGGTTATGTCTTCTGACCCTCGCTTCAAACAGCCACTATGTGTGTGTCAAGAGACTAAGGCAGTCTGTGAAAGCATAGGGGTGACAGGTGCATGGCGTCCATAGCGAATGTATGTGGCATGTTGAGCATGTAATCCCAGGCTGACAGACACTGGATCCCCTGTGAATGACAACAATATATTAGGCAACTGTTAAAAGTGATCATTTCATCTGTATACTGTAACATAGTACTTGGTGACGGTAAGATGCTACACAAGGTCAGGGTCATACTGGCCTGGGCTACATGATCAGAGAGCTCCTCTATGTCTCTTGTCATGTAGTCCAGGGAGGAACGTCTGAGGGTTTACACACCAGAATGGTCAATGATGGAGCCATATTTGTACTTGCAGTGGACTGACAACAGTGCATGTGTCATGTGGCATATCCTGGCACACAACACACAGCACAAAGTGACCTTCACCTTGTTCAGCCTGGTGAGTGGGATGTCAGTGTGACCAACAATTACAGTCACCTAATACAAGTGTATGAAGTGTGTTGTGTAGGCCTAAGGGCAGTGACTGGGTGGCACAATGACTTTGTGAACTATGTGATATGTGTGTATGGTTGTGTGTTAGCAGTTATTTGTGTGTCTGCTTAGGATGTCTCTGCTGCTTAGGCAGAGTATATTTAGATGTTCCAAGTATGTCTTTGTGTGTCAATGTATATGGTTTGCTGTTGTCATAGGTCCATGTGCGACTGTATTTGTGGTGTGTATGGTTACCTTCACCACCAGATAGACTGTGCCAGTCATGGCTTGGGAGAGCTCAGCCTCCTGTCTGTCTATACAGTTGCACCTCTCACATATATCTGAATTTGTTGGTAGGAGGACAGTGTTCCCTGTGTACATAAGGCAGTTGTAACAATGCGTCAAAATTCCAATATGCACCAGCTGGACTGGAGAGTACACACGAAACCGACCTTTGGACATGCCAGGATATAATGATGACATACACTGTCGACTGATCACAAAGGATCAGTAGTGTGTCAAGTGTGTAAAAGAGTATTACAGGGGTTTAGTGTTCAGGTTTGTTGTTGTTGTGGAAAGATAATCTGCAAAGGAGTACAGACAGAAACATTGCACCTCCTTCAGCTATGTCAGAAATATCGATGTACAGTCATATATGTCCTGAATCAGGATCAGCTGTACCTGACTGACAATGTCAACATCCTGTCAGACAAGCCCATACATACATACCGACCTTCCACTGACAAAAGGCCCTAACATCATACCAGGAGATATCACATGTAGAATGTGTAAACTGGTCCTCCCAATGCCAAATTAATCCCATCACGTGGATAACATTGTTTCCCCATATGTGTCATAAGTAAACAACAGGACAAACAGACACTGCACCCGGACAGTCTGTTGAGCCTTACACTCTCTACAGGATCCTACACCGTTGAATGTGTTACAGCAACATGTGGCACACCCCACAAGTGTTGGTGCACAACACACCATGGGAACTATATTCCTATAAGCCTATGAAGTCCGAAATGCTAGTCCATGGAGTCCATCATGATTGCAGTCAGGAACAGAGATATTGTAAACCGACAAACAAACAACCCAAACGTCTGTGGTTTGTTAATGTGCACATCATGTTCCCCAAACCTGCTAGATATCTTGCAAGGCAGCCACCCAGGACATACATCACCAACACAGGTACCACATAGACTTTGAATAGCCCTTTACCAACATCACAGACACATGTTGCATCCACAAAACCTACAATCCGTGCATGAATATGTATTGTCATATGAAGGAATGGTAAGTTGTCCACAGATAGATCACACAAGCTATGAATTGTGTATTCCTGTTCAAGATGTTCGCACCTGCTGACCCACAAGGTTCATTCCTGGGATTGCATAACACTAAGTGGACACACATTACCATGTCCAGTCTGATGATGTCAGCAACCTACAAATATAGCATGTGAATAAAAACCACACAGTAAAGCATATAGTGCATCGTGTTAATGCGTATCTCACTAGTATCATAACTTAGGTAGGTGTTTGAATCCTGCAATTGCTGAGTGTGTGTGCGTGAGATGGACTTTGAGGGGAGTGGCCTTTTTGGAGACTGTGGAAACACATTAGGAGTGGTGAATACCTCTTTGCCAAGTGTGATGATGTCAGCATCCTACAAATAGAGGTTTGGAAATGAATGTTCCCAGTAATGCATATAGTGTGCTGTGTTCCTGTGTATCTCTCTAGCATCATAACATAGTTAGGTAGGGGTTTGAGTCTTGCAAACACCAAGTGTGTGTGTGTGTGTGGGGGTGTGATTTCCTTTGAGAGAAGTAGCCTTTTTGGAGACTGGGAAAACACATTAAAAGAGGTACATCCCTCTTCAGAAAGTCTGATGATGTCAGCATCATACAAATATTTAAAGAGAACAGAAACCACCCCGTAATGTATATAGCGTGCTGGGTTAATGCATATCTGTCTAGCATCATAACATAGGTAGGGGTATGAGTCTTGCAAACGCTGAGTGTGCATGTGTGTGTGTGTGTGTGTGTGTGTGTGTGTGTGTGTGTGTTACACAGGTGGTCAATGCAGTGTGGGTTTTGCTTTTACTATGGTATGACATATGTTTCAAACAGTATGTGCATTGCACACATCGGGTATCTGCGTGTCAAATAAATTTGTGTACATGTGATCTCAATCAGTACATAGGTGTGAAGCTTGCATACTACATGAATACATTTGTAACCTTCGACAGATTGTGCCGCTGCTTCTCATATCATAAGTCACATATGTATGTATGCGTCAAGATCGGCCAATGTAGTGATCCATGGCCAAGGACATCCCTGCCACACGCACCATGACACGTACTATAGAGTACTGTGAGTGAGGGTAATTGCCGGGGTATATATCAGACATGTTCATACACAACAATGACTGGCAATAATGGACAGTCATTATAGGTGTGCACCAGCCCTGTGGATATGCATGCAGGCCCCTAATGTGTTATGTGAAACACTGAGGGACCCCACAATACCTATGGATATGTGGATACCAAGGGAGAGATGGCATAACACGTGTCTGTTTGTACACATTGGTACCCAACATACATGTTCAGGGCTACCACCTATGTGGTACTGTGGGGATAGTATGTATAGTAAATGTGGATGACTATGCCATAGATGGCGTACTGCTATACAGCATGTATTGGACAACAAGTATCTGTCTGTATGATGCCCTTGTGTAGGATATGCATCCCATCCGGGGAATGCAGTGTAGGCCAATGCATGCATTTCCAGATGTGGATGGACATATCCCTAGTGTGTTTGCATGTACCTAAGAGGGCTATATGCCACACAGGTGTGGTCCCAGGAATGTGTGGTGGTCAATACCACTGGTTACTGTTATAGTATATTACTGGAAGAATCCAACTATTACTGAGTTCCCTACAACTGTGAGTCATTTGTCAGGACATCATCTAATGATTGGTTATAGTCATGCTGTTGAGGTGGTGTATACTGCCAGACTGCAGATCATTGACAGATATCAACGATATCACCCACAGCATAGTGCCAACCCATGTCATACACACATGTGTATCCATGTTAGTACATATCTGTAGTAGAATGCATACTGGCCATCGAAAGATACCATGAGATGTTAACAATGTGTAGAACAGGGTATGTCGCACATCCCACATGTACACCATGCATGTACATGCAGACAGTGTGCACACACCATGTTCACAGATGTACACCCACTAATTTGTAATGCACATATCACACACATACTGTCCACTCACCAACACATGCTGGCAACACTGTACACTTCAGCCAAGTGACACATGGGTGGACAATACATACTCAGACCTAACACTCGTGTAAACAATGCTACAATGACTATCAGAGCTGTGATGCATAATGCCTGCTCAGATATACCTACAAGGATATCAGTACACTTTCCTGTTGGCAACTTGCTACTATTGCTACACTTCTGTAATTGTCACCCTGTGCATCAGAAACATGTTAGCCTATTCTTACATCAATGTGACAGATGACAGGAGGTGGCACAGTTGTCATCATATGCACAGGGTGTGTTGTAGGTTTGCCAGAGCCCGACAATGACCCATCCAATCGGCATGTCTGTGTGTGTGTGTGTGTGTGTGTGTGTGTGTGTGTGTGTGTGTGTGTGTGTGTGTGTGTGTGTGTGTGTGTGTGTATGTGAGGGACAACAGTACTGCATGGGCCAATGTTGATGTAATGTGTGCATGTATGTGTGAGCCCTAGTTGCATGGTAAATGTGTGTGTGTCTGCATGCACACAACTCCACCATGTGGCTGCCATATACGGGCAGTTGTGGGACAGCCACAGACTGTACCTGCTAGGCCGTACAGATCACTGTCTCCGGCCACAGACACAGTACCTGTGCCTAGCAGGGGTGCTACGGGCAGTATCGGGTACCAACCCTGACTGGCTGCTATCATCAGAGGCAGATGTATGATGACTGGACCCATGTTCCTGCTGGAACTCGCTAGCGCCACGTACATGTGTTCTAGTAGTACGGTCAATGGACAATGGACAGGCCAGCCCCAGAATTGCTGGGGCTGGTACTGCCACTACGGGAGCGGCTGTTATCCGTGGTCCATCTGGGATGACTGCCAGCTGATGCTGTTGCTGACATGCATCCACATCGGCTTCTCATCCATCCCACATGGTACTGGCTCATGGCTAACACATTGTGGAGGACATTTAATGTCTCCCTCCAATGGCTATCAATGACCTCGGTGTAATTCCGGATGGCACCGGCAAGGTCACGGATGCTGTCATTGATAGCAGTGTAATGGGCCCACTGTGCCATTAGTCCCTGTCGGGTGTACCGTTCCATACATGCCTGTGCCTGCATTACAGCCCGGAACATACTGGAGGTTGTAATACCTCCGGGGGCACGTCTGCCAGGGGCAATATGACCAGTGGTGCTCCCCCAAGAACCCCTGGACATCCGCCTATGTGGTACCATTCCGGTAATCTGACTATGGCTGCTGTGAGGGGATGCACATGCCATAGGTACCACACTCTCCTTGTCAATGCCAACTGTATGCTGTCCCTCAGCTATGGCCATTGGTGATGAGGGATGTATTGGCAGTATGAGTGTGCACATAGATGGGGTTGACCGCTGTGTACTGTTGATTGGTGGACCAATGACATACCTTCCTGTGCCACAATACATGCCTCATCATCTCCACGATTAGTGGCGGTGACATCAGGTTCTCTGCTGCATTCAGCCACCCCTAACTCAGGAAGGAAGACAGGAAACACACTTTACAATCTGTACATGATGTTAGCACACATGCACACATGCACACAACACATGCACACATGCACACATGCACACATCAACACATGCACACATGTACACATGCACACATGCACACATGTACACATGCACACATGTAAACATGCACACATGCACACATGAACACATGCACACATGAACACATGCACACATGAACACATGAACACATGAACACATGTACACATGCACACATGCACACATGAACACATGCACACATGCACACATGCACACATGCACACATGAACACATGCAAACATACACAAATACACTGCTCACCACAGCACATACACACACACACCAGCAATCCAAAAAAAAATTAAGCTCATTTCCTGCCTTTCCTGTTAAGTGGTATAGACTATTTGTAGGCTTCTGAGCCCCCAAGCCCTTCTGTGTTGGAGGGAAGCCTTCTAGCTTAGTTTTTTTTTTTGTATAACTAGCCAGTTTTCTAGTTTCAGCACTCAAATCTGTTTCTTTGATCTCTGCACTTGTTTAGAACTCATTGTAAGCACTACATAATCTGCAAATTACTACAGCACTTAACTTTCCTCACTTGTCTAGTGGAAAGCAGTTTTTAGTACTTAATAAATAAGCACTTATCCAGGCATGTCTAAGGGTCAGCTCCCAGTGATTTCTCCTGTCTACCTGATGAATCTGGGCATCTTGGGGCAATGCAGCAATTGCCTCATGTACACAGACAACCCTCTCCTCCTACCACCCAACACTACAACCTGTGAGAGATGCACTTATATAGCCAAACTGGAAGCAAAGCTCTCTTCACCCAAGACTGGACTAGACAGTCAAGAGGAGAAGGTAAACACTTGCACCGCACCACACTCATCACATAGTCCCTCAAAACCTACACCACCAAAACACACACAGAAACACAAAACACACACCTACATTCACGGAGGCTCTCAATAAAAACCTGCCCAAGCATCAGGGACATCCAAAGCATAAATGCAAGCAAACTCCACCTCCCAACACAACCCAAATGACACATAGCCCACAAACTCAGTGTGCCACTCAACCACAGCCCATAAGGCATAACAACGTACCCAACACTCAAGTCATAGGTGACTCTATAGTCAGGCACACTGATGTTCCACTCACTAGACTAAACAAGGAGAAAGTTACTGTTAGCTGCTTGTCAGGTGCCAGGATCTGCCACATAATGCATGCACTCAGGTCACTCCACAATAAGTACGAATATGACAATGTCATTGTCCATGTTGGTGTGAATGACCTGAGTTGTACCTCCCTGGACTACATGAAAAGAGACATGGAGGAGCTCTCCGATCTTGTATCCCAGGCAGGTATGACCCTAACCCTGAGTAGCATCCTGCCATCACCCAGAATGATATCACAGTACAAGGACAAAATGATTGACTTCAACAATTGGCTAAGCTTCTGGTGTCATTCTAAGGGGATCCAGTATTTGTCTGCCTGGGACAACATTTATTTTATTTTTATTATTTATTTTATTTTACATTTGTTGACCGGGCTAGTCTAACTGGATATATGTCCATTTTCAGTAGAGGCCCGGGGAGAAAAGCTCCAGACAAACATTATAAACATTAAAGATTAATAGTGGAATTACATTAACAATTGTAAACATTGAAACCAAATAAGAGTATAGAGGGAAAAAAATAAATTGATCAAAGAAAATTTTTTTCTGAGGATGAAACTACTCTTAGTAAGTGTGACGTAGTGAAAATTGTTTAAGGGTCGTTTGTTAAAAAAGGTATAATATACTTGTAAACATTGTAATTATATGCAAACCTTTGTATACAGGAGAAATAGGAAGGTTGAAGAGGAAGTAGGTTGAAGAAAGAAAAAGTCAGAGAGCAATAAAAAAGGAGATCAGTAATCTACATTAGTGGGGTAAAAGGGTGAAAGTGGACCCTAGGGAGTAGGAAGATAGAAGTAAAAGAGGAAGCAATTAGTCAGGGTTTGTGCAGGGGCACGTCCAGTGAGATTTTAGGTGAAGTTTGAGTCTTAGTTTAAAGAGAGAAAGGGATGGTATTAGAGTTAGGTCTGTTGGTAGGAGGTTCCAGCGTTTGCCAACAGTGTTTGAGAAAATGCTATCACCTGACAAGTTATTAGACTTTGTAGTACAAACAAGTAATCTAGTAGAGGAACGTAGTGAAGTTAGATTCGTATATGGGGTGATAAGGTTAGTGAGAATAGGAGTATTTTTAGGTTGATAAAAGATTTTGTGAGCAATGATGAGTTGGGAAAATGTTAGTAAGCTAGGTAATTCAAGCCAGTTGAGTTGCTTAAGATTAAGACAATGGTGTGTCTTGTATGGATTGCTGGTAGCAAACCTGGCGATATTGTTATAGGCATGAGAAATTTTTTGGAGGTTAGTTCTTTTTAGATTAGTATAAATTGATGAAGCGTAGAGAAGTGTAGAGATTACGTGAGAGTGGGCAATGGTGGTTCTGGCTTGAGTAGTAAGGAAAGGTTTGATTCTGTATAAGGAACCAATTTTTCTGTTCACTGCTTGTATGGTGTTGTTAATGTGTATATCATAGGTGAGGTTGTTGTCGATTGTCACTCCTAGAAGTTTGGTAGATTGTTCAGGTGTTATCAGGGTGCCTTTGCTAGATACAATAGAGATCAATAGGAGGGGACCTATTGGTAGGTGGAAATAGTAGCAGTTTAGTTTTTTTGGCATTCAAAAGAAGGCAACGTTTTAGGAACCATTCTTCAACCATGTTAAATACTTTTTGGGTTATGTAGTGGAGGTCTGAGGTGGAGTTAGCAGAGCATATGAGTGTGGAATCGTCGGCATATTGAATACAGGTGGCTTCAGGGACTGCAATGTGAAGGTCGTTGATAAATAGTGAAAAAAGAAGGGGTCCCAGAATTGAGCCCTGGGGGACTCCTATGGAGACTGGTAGAAGGGATGATAGTTTATTTTGCCAGACAACTGCTTGTTGCCTATTGTTAAGGTAAGATTTGAACCATTGAATAGCTGGGGGGTCGAGAGCCAGAAGTTCCAGGGTATTTATCAGTAGGGGATGGTTGACCATATCAAAATCCTTTGACAGGTCGATGAAGAGAGCAGAAGAGAGGGTGTTGTTATTACGGTTTTTATTGATGGTATCAGTGAAGGATAGAAGGGCGGTGGTGGTGCTGTGAAATGGCCTAAAGCCATGTTGGCAAGTAGCCAAAATATTGTGTTTCATTAAGTGGTTAAGTAACTGATGGTGAATACATTTTTCCATGACTTTAGCTAAGGGTGAAAGAAGAGCTATTGGTCTGTAGTTAGAATAGTCAGTGGATTTACCACCTTTATGAAGTGGGATGATATGGGAGACCTTCCAAATTTTAGGGATGATACATTCATTAATGGTTCTATTTAGTAGAATGGATATGGAAAAGGCAATGGATTTTGCTGCTATTTGCAGATACTCAGCAGTTAATTGGTCTGCTGAGGGGGTAGAAGGCTTAAGCTTTAGGAGGATTTTGTAGATAGAGTTAGTAGAGATGGGGTGAAATGTGAAAGTTGGTAGAGGTATAGAACTATGGGAAGGTTGCTTCATATTTTCAGAAGAAAGCTGGCTTGCTAAGGACTGGATGGTCTCTGTAAAGTAGGTGTTGAAATTGTTCGCAGTTTGGAGTAGGGTGTTTTGGTCAGCATCATGAGGAGATGGTGTACTACAGTGACTAGGTTTAAGGAGACTATTGATGCTTGACCAAAATTTCTGAGGTTGCTTTTGGTGCGTTTGTTGAAGCTTGGTATAGTAGTTCTTTTTGTCAGATAGTATAGCCTTTTTTGTCATATTTCTAAATTGTCTAAAGATTTGTCTATCAGGGGAGGTTCTGTTAGTTCTCCAATTATACCAAGCTTTATTTCTTTGTAGTATTTTATTCTTAGTTTCAAGTGTTAGCCATGGGGCTGGTTTGAATTTCATTCTAATAGATCGTTGGGGTGCATGCCTATCTCGGATAGCAAGACATTGCGAGTTAAAATATGTGACAGCTTCATTGAGTGGAAGGTTTTTAACAGGTTTCCAATCACAAGCTCTAAGTTCATTTTGGAAGAGTTCAGGGTTGAAATGTTTCTTAGACCGAATTGTTCTATATGTTGGGGTGATAAAGATATAATTTTTTTGTCTTATTATGTAGGTAAGCATGTGATCACTAAGATCGTCTGGTAAGGTACCTACCTTGTAAGTAGTTGGGTCTTTATTTGTGAGTATCCAGTCTAAGGTACTCTCTTTGTTAGTAGGTTTGTTAATTCTGGTCGTTAGGTTGATTGTTTGAGTAAAACCATGGAGATTAATGTGAGTGGAGGGGTTAATGGTATTAATGGTTTTCCAGTCATAATTAAAGTCACCTAGTACTATTGTTTCCTGTGGGTAATTTGTAGACACCCATCCAAGGATTTCTTCAATAATTATGTTGTTATTACCAGGGGGTATGTAGAGACAAATTATATAGAGGGATTTTTTAAGGTTAATCTGCAGTTTAGAGATGAGGATTTCAGCTTTATTTTGCAAGGGTGGGATGTCATTAATAGAGGAGATCTGGAGTCCATTTTTGTAAAGGAGTGCTACTCCTCCTCCCTTACGCTTTAGGCGGTCCTGCCTCGGAATGTTGTAGCCAGGAGGAATTATTTCGTTATCCTTGATTCCTGGCTTTAACCAAGTTTCTGTAAGGCAGAAAATGTCAATTGAGTGAGTTTCAAGTAGAGCATGAATGTGGGCAATTTTGTTATTTATACTGCGAGTATTTAGGTGCGCTATTAGTAGGGAGTTAGTACATTTATTTAAACTAGTGGGATTTTGGTCAGATGTGTGGTGGTTATTTAGTGAAACTGCTATGGTAGGGCCTGGATTAGGGTGTATGTCCCCATCCTTTAAGAGATGCTTTATGGATGAGGATATGGGGTTATGTGGGATGTTTGTGAGCAGTTTCCATTTCTTTGTGTTCAGGTTCAGAAGCTTTATATGGATACATCGATGGTATTGTGGTGACAAATATCAAGGAGAGGAAATGATGTTTATGTATTTGTGGGAATAGACTATATTTGGTATGGTAATGTGTTTTGGAGGGAGGTTAGTGAGGAATAGATTGGGTTTCTCATAATGGGTGAGGAGGTAGGCAGAGGTAAGGATGGGTAAGAAGATAGATATAAGAGAGTCAACATGATTGACTGTCCACAATGCTTTGCCAGAGATGGCCTGCACCTGTCGCCCTTAGGATTCCAGATACGGGCTAAGACTCTTGCAACCCCTATATTGCCTTTTTTAGGCAAGGTTCAAATGACAAATTCACCACCGTAACAGGTACAAGCAAGCAAAATCTGAGGGTAATGCTACTCAATGCTAGAAGTCTAAACCTCAAAATGCGCTCACTTGAGCCACTCCTTAAAATGGAGAATATTGACATCTGTGCAGTGACAGAGACCTGGTTCAAAGCTCTAGAGAGCACCCCTACATTACCAGGCTTCAATTTATACCACACCTTTCGGCCACCTAACCCAAAAAGAAACACTAAAGGCAGAGGTGTGTCCATATTCATTAAGGATATCCACACCTCCAGGCTAGTTGCACAGCATAATGCATCCGAGATTATCCAAGTGCAACTAACTCTGGGCAAGACCACAATCCAAATTGTAGATTGCTACAGACCCCCCATCATGCCCCAGGATTCACACTCCTCATTTCTTCATACACTGGAAAGTATTAGGGTACAACCCAACACCCTAATAATGGGCGATTTCAACTACCCCACCATTAACTGGGAAAACTACTACCAACACGTTTGCTCAACGTTTTCTAGAATTCATGAATTCCAATGCCATGGATTAACATATTCACACCCCCACCAGGGGCAACAATATCCTAGACCTGGTCATTACCAACATGGAAAACCAGTGTTCCACACCAGAGGTCAATTCCTCGTTGGTCAGATCCGACCACAAGCTAATCAGCCTAGACATCCACATCCCACCCCCAGCCCCAATTAGGGAAACCATTGTAAAAAACTTCTCAAAAGCCAACTTCACATTTCTTAAGACAGAAGTGGCAAACTTCATGACACCCATGCAGATGGACAATCCTACCGAATCCTACACAAATGTACTTTATAAGCACTTACACGAGTGCATGGATCATGCTATCCCTAATAGAACCAAGATGTTATCCTCCAAAAAAAGGAAGCCAATCTGGTGGACCTCTGCCATAAACAAACTCTACTACAGAAGAAAGAAACTGTTGCAAAAAAGAGTAAAATCCCATGACTGGAGGAACTCCCTGGTCAACCTCAGTAAGAAGCTGAGATCCCTCATAAAATCCTCCAAAGCTAGTTACGAAAACAAAATTGCCACTGACAACCACAAAGAATTCTATAGCTATGTCAAGAATCTAAATGGGACCACTCAGATCTGCTCTGAGTTACAGCATAATGGCACTAAATATACAGAACCAACTGATATTGCCAACATCCTAGCAGATAGGTTCAGTGCTAACTTTACCCCCATCTCACCCCCTAGAGGGCCCATCTCTATACCTGAAGAATGCAAAGTTCCTATAATCACAGCTGCACAGGTAAAAAACACACTCTCCAAAGCCAAGAACACAGCATCCATGGGACCTGACAATATCCCAGGCTGCGTTCTACACGAACTACAGAATAAACTGGCACCCTACCTAAGTACCATGTTCAATCATAGCCTCACCTCAGGCTTTGTACCCACTGAATGGCGCACCATGACAGTTATCCCACTCCACAAAGGGGGAGCCGTGATGAACCCCGGGAACTACTGCCCCATTAGCCTGACAAGCCTGGTCTGCAAGGCCATGGAACGTATCATCATCATGGAACTCATAAACAAAGACATTGGTAATCTCCAAACTCTGGACCCTACTCAGTTTGGATTTGTAAAAGGCAGATCATGTCTCCTAAACCTGATTGACTTCTTTGAAGCAGTCATCAAAGCCATAGATATGGGTGAAATGGTTCACACAGCTTATCTCTATCTTGCCAAGGCTTTCGACACCATCCCCCACTCTGGAATTATAGATAAGCTCACTAAACTAGGTATAAATCCCTATGTCACAAGATGGGTTGCCAACTGGCTCATGGACAGAACCCACACTGTGAAAGCAGCGGATTCCAAATCCAGCATCAGACCAGTGACAAGTGGAGTACCACAGGGTTCAGTCCTGGGTCCTCTCCTGTTTGGTATCTACTTCTCTGAAGTGCAGGCCAACACAGAAGGTCTCTGGCTAACAAAGTTTGCAGATGACTGCAAACTAGGAGTCATAATTGAAACTCCTAACGATGTGGACAAACTACAAAAGGGCCTCAATGAGACAGATACCTGGTGTCAAAGCCATGGCCTGAAGCGCAATGCCAAAAAGTGTATTGTCATCCCCTTTGGTAAAAACTCTGTACCCATGAACTACCACATAACTGGTAGTCTATTTAATGCCAAAAATGTGATAAGAGACCTTGGGACACAGGTGGACAGTAGTCTCTCCTTTGAGAATCACATCACCACAGTGGTCAGGAAATCCTTCTAAGTGGCTCATCTCATCATAAAAGGATTCTCATCCAGAAAAAAAGAGATCCTTGTTCCCCTCTACTCATCACTCATTAGACCCATTATAAAGTACAACACCCCTTTTGGTATGTACCTCACAAGACATCTACAGCAACTGGAAAGACCACAGAAATACCTCACAAAGAGGATTACTTGCCTCAAACATATGCCCTATGCAGACCGTCTCAAAAAACTATAGCTTTACTCCATCGCATATCGCCTACTCAGGGGTGATCTCTGCCTAACATACAAAGCTATGTCAAACCCAGAGCTGTTGGACATGCTCCACTTAAAGAAATCCCAATCCCTCCGAGCTACATGCTCTAGGGACCTTAACCTTGTCACCACATTAAACAGAACATGCTGGAGGGATAGATTCCTGTCCCAGAGACTTCCCATACTCTGGAACAGACTACCTATCTATGTCAAACAGAGCTCCTCATTAGCAGTCTTCAAGAAAAATCTTGATGATTGGATGGGAAATGGAAAATTCACCCCAGGGATCACTTCTGTGGCTCTGCTCAACAAGGGCACAGGAAATAATTTTCTTGGGTGGCGAAAGCCAGGGTACATTTTTTGACTAGGCTTGTATGTGCCCTAGGACCGATAGCCTAGTACCTACCTATGTACCTATGAACCTATACACAACAGTGGGTGATGGTGGGTGACAGTATCACAAGGCAAACAGTCACCACACATGTGTCAGCAGGCAGACCATGTGTTGCTCAACACCATACAGTGCAAGTGTAGACAGCCCTATCTAATGACATTATACATGGCTTTGATGCATGTGTGTAGTTGTTCAGTGATTGGCTACACCCTGGAACACAATGTGAACATGGACACAACATTGCTGTGCAAGTATTATCTGCTCTGCAATGTCATGTGCACCATCACTCAATGGTATACATACATTGGCTGCATGTGTTATCTGTGTGACACATAGATTGCCATGTCTGATGACAGTGTCTGTGTCCATAGCACATAATAGTGGGCACAGGTGTAGCAAATGCATGCAATGTACAGACATGGGATGAGTGGTGCATGTAGACATGAAGGAATCCCAATGCATGACATGGACATTGCACAGTGGTTATGGTGCATGTGGGACATATTGCAGATATGTTGGTGCCAGCCATGACATGGCATGCTACATGACTGCAACATTAAACACCACACATACCCAATGTGTGTCATGTGACCTATACACCCAATAGCATTCCAGGACATATATGTGACTCTTTGTACAGATGGCGACTGTTGTGCAAAATGTGTATACTAGCATATGTAAGCACACACACAACATGCTATGCATGGTGTGTATAGGTGCAGATGTTTGCACACACAGAACAATGAGGTGCACAGCAAAGACTGCTATGTTTAGTACTGTGGTCACTGTAACTGGATGGGGTGTAGTACCATGTGTCATCATCATCATCATCATGCATCTTGTGGTCACTCACAGCTACTACTGTGTGACAGACCACCACCTTGCATGCTGTACCTGAACTGCAGTGCCATGGATACTTTCACTATTACACAGCCACTTTGTACATGGGTGTATGAGGTGCCCAGTAGGGAGCATTGCCTAACATGACTGTGTTATGTGTTGAAGAGTGTTGCACAGCCACATGATAGGCCTCTACCCCTGAGGTACATCATGTGTGTGTGGATGACATGTGGGATACTGAAGTGTGACCTTACAGCGGGTGTGTGGTTACGCCATATGTAGCATGACTTTGTGTACTGCATGTGATAAATGTGTTATGTTGTGTGCAGGTGTTGCAACTATGCCTATCCAATGTGCAATACGGGGTTGCCACAACTTTGTGTCATGCTCTGTGTATTGCATGTCATTGAGGCAGCTACTGACAATACTGAGCTGTACAATGTCTCACAGCAAACATGCATGGCATGCATTATGCGTAGGTGTGTTATGTGTACATGGCTTACACCTCACCTATGACATGCATATTTCATTACCAACATTGCAGGTATAACACACTCACCAGCATGGATCGGCTGCCCTGCCGTCACACCAGAGGGACCTACGAGAATATGAGAGGGTTCATCAGTGGCCACAACTGCAGCATTGCTACAGTGGGTATGCTAAACTGCAGTACAACAACAGTCAACAGTCACAGGTGTAGGGATATTATTCAAACTATCCATATTGAACAACACTATGCAGCGGAACTGCTAAACACACAGTACACATCTCATGTACACATAATCTAACAATACAGTTAACTGTAGTCTACAGATAGGGCATGTTCCCTGCTTGCTCCAGGTGGATGTGCTGGGTGGCTCCGGTCTCCATTACAACACATGTCAGAGGTTGATGTAGCTGTTGTCCAGGAGCCACCACGCTTAGGAGCAGCTCCTCCACTCTGGTGAGGGGGAGGATGAATGGCCACCCCACCACCTGTGGCAAGCTGCTGTCTTTGGATATCAGATGCACGCCACCGGACTTGTCTAATTAAATCACTGCAGTGATGGTGTACCTGCTCATATGTCCGGTTATGCATGCTTATGTCATTTACACGATGAACAAGTTCCTGCCACAGTGCAGTCCTCTCCTGCTGGTGCTGGCTGCTTCTGGAGAAGAGCATTGCGTACTGCTGAAATGGGCTGTCAAGTATCACCTCTTCCTCATCCGCTGTGTATGCTGGGTTGCGTTGGTGGACCATCTGGCTGAAAAAGATATGAACAATATGTGTGAGAGTGTCCTGTGGCACACTTTACACCTTTACCCACAGATAACACTTTACTGACATATATACCATCCTATTGTCTGTCAGAGGTTACACACGTTCAATACCACTTATTGGTTCTCAGGCCACCACTAACTAACACTGCCTGGCAGACTCTATATATCACACCACTATACAACAGTACCCGACACACTGTTTGTGACACATTGCATAACCTCAAGACAGGGGTGTATATCACACCAATGCACGAACAGAGATGTCATCCATTGCAATGGATGTAAAGTACAAGTACAGTAGTACCAATCAAACACCCTAGTCAGTGATGCCATAGCCCTGCCTAACAGATGTGTCCAGTTGTTACTATAGGTGGCATACTGCTGTAACAGACTATATATGTTGCTGGATACACATGTTAACCCTGTAACACACATATGATTGCAGCCATTGTACAGGCATAATCACACACACATCAGGTAAACATACAATGCACCACTGTATGCCAACACAGATGAGCATTACCTGTGTACCATGTGGTACTGTGTGCCACTACTTACACACCCTTATGCCTGCATTCTGTCCTCAGTGCAGACTACAGGAAACACACATGACAGTGTTTCCAAGCAATGTGAACGCACACCATACTGTGCTGTTTAGGCCTACAGCTTCCGGTAGTACTACAGTTCATATTGGTGATGGATTCACCAGTAGTACCACTCACTAAGCATACATGTATTGCTTTAGCCTACAATGAGACACCACATCCATCAATGGAGAACTACGTCACATCATATGCCATACTACTATGTCTGCCTAACAATACATTACACATCAGTTGCTGTCCTCACAGCTAGGATAGGCACTACCATGTCAGATACAACATCACACTAAGCTATCACACCTTTACAGACCTTGCACACATTCAGTGTTACACTTATTCAACCTCACATAGCAGTTATTGCATTAGGTACATGTGTGAGTGCATAGTGTCATAGGTAGATAATATGCTATTGGCCCTAGGGCCTACGGCAGCCTAGCCATATGCTACCCTGGCCATTGACACACATGTACATTGATTTCACTTGCCCCTGCCAACCTGAACCACAGAGGTGTTTCCTGGGGTGTATTACCAATCTCCCACACAATTATCAGGGGTATTTATAACAACTGCTAAAGAGTAGTCTTGTTTGCTATTGATATGTGGTCTATTCCAGTGTATGGCATATCTCTCAGATGGGAAGCTATCCCTCTAGCATGTGCTGTTTAGTGAGCTGACAAGGATTAGGGCCCTAGAGCGTGTATCCTGGAGGGATTGTGATATGTTGCCATGGTGGTTGTCACCCAGCTATGGGTGTGACATACCTCTGAATGTCCGGCAGAGGTCACCTCTGTGTGGCCAGTATGCAATACAGTGTAGTTGTGGTTTTGTGAGTCAGTCTGCATAGGGCATCTGTTTGCAGCCAGCATTACCCTTTGGGAGGTCTGTCTGTGGCCTGTTCACCTGGTGTAGTTGTCACGTGAAGTACATACCACACAGGGCATTGTGATGAGTAGAGGGGAACTCTACCCTATACTTCCATAGATGACACACCTGTTGTCATGACACATACCACACAGACAGATTACAGGTGCAGTGTGGCACTGTCTTCATCAAAGTGGAGGCTACTGTCCAACTGTGTCCCATGTTCCCTTATCACACCTTCACTGTTAGGTAGATCTCTACCTATGTGGTAGTTAATGTGTACACTGTTTTGGGAAGGTGGAATGGCACTGGAGTATCAACACTTGTCTACAGTCCATGCCTTGGTCACCACACCTGTTGCGGTACATATGACCCCGTGTCTCTCTGTCTCTCTCTCTCACTCTATATGTATATATATATATATATATATATATATATATATATATATATATATATATATATATATTATGTATATGCATATCTGTACACATACATGTACACATCCATTGCTGTACACATGGATGTACATATAGGCACATGTATAGACCACCTTTCATGGTGGGGATATCACATGCGACAGTTGTGGGATGTACAGGTATGTGATTAAATTGCACAGTGTTGTGCAGAATGCATGTGGGTGTCCTCAGCCTTTGTAGCATTAACAGGTCTCTCTGGCTGTAACACAGCAGATCTGACAAATCTGTCCCACAGCATTTAACCACCACATGACATATATCAGCACTACCATAGCTGGCCTTAGGCATAGGCCTACTGGGCAGCCGCCTAGGGTGCCGCTCTAGCAGGGGTGCTTTTCCACTATTTATGTGGTGTAATAAGACAAGGATGGGGGCACCAGGAAGTGTGGTAAGGGGTGCCGTGGAGCCCTTTTGCCTAGGGCTCCAGTTGACTTAAGGCCGCTCCTGTGCACTGCATGCTGTCTTCTAGGCCACACACCACGATCTACATGGATATATGCACATAACCTTCACTGACAGATATCTGTCCACCCTTCACTAACAGTTGCAGTATGTCCCTTGCCCTATGCACATGTGCAGATACAGATAAATACATACTGCGGCCACACATGGATGATTTGCAGTGTGTAGAGTACTCTTCAGGAACATCTATAACATGCCAACACATATATGTGAGTTACATACCTTACCTTTGTATTTCCCTGCTCCGTGTGTCACAGTTTTGTAGTTTTTTTTTTTTTTATTGGTGGTTTGTTTTGGGTTTTCGCCCTCTATTTAACTTTCTGTCTCAGTTTCTCACTCTGTTCTGTCTTTGTCTCAGTCTATGTCTTTGTCTGTGTCTGTGTCTCTCTCTCTCTCTCTCTCTCACTCTCTATCTCACAGCACCTGCAATGATATAATAGAATGTGTGGACTGCAGGTACAGCCTGCTTTTCTAGGTATCTGCACTTGTGCATGTGACAGCCTCTGCACCAATTGCTGCCCACCATTCAGTAATTGCATGCAGCCTGCTGTTTGGTGATTGCATTACTCACTGTGATTGCAGCCCACTGCTATAAAATGCTAGGTTAGGTAGGCATAGCCCTTTCAGATTTCCAAGGTGGGGCCCATGCTTGTTTGCTCTGGACACCGTTGTGTCAGTCTGAAGGTTGGTATATGTCTCTTATCTGATGCTAAGGTTATAGCCAGTTATATGCATGTTGTACTCAAACCAGAATGTTGCTGCTTCCAGTACACACATCTCAGTGTAGCCATGTATGCACCCCTCCAAATGCTAACACAGGATACATGGGAGTATGTACTTTTTCTCACTTACACAATTAACTGCCATACAGATGTGGTTATTGCAGTGTATTCCTGTGGCCAGTATTTATCCTGGTCTGATACTGTGTGGTGTTTGTAAGGTGCTACTGTAACATTATTCCCTGCTAGGATGGCTGGTTTTCCTTTCACAGTCATGTCATGCAATTCCACAACCACTGCTGGTAAAGACCCACAGAAAAGGGTTTGTGTTATACCATTCCTAATTTCCATTTACATTCCCCCATTGTAATGCATGATATATTTATTTCAGAACCAAGTTATTTGTATTTCTGCTGTGGCTTAATGGCAATTCATGCAGTCTATTGTGTCAATGGTCTGGGGTTCGAGACTGGCAGAGGTTTTTTCTTTTGCTGATCAGCAGAACAAGGGCCCTGCCATAGAGTGACTAAGGCACTTTTAAGCAGTTGTAAGCAGGTTTGCGTGGGTTTGTGTGACGCTTAGCAATACTTAGCTAAGCGCACACATGTGCTCACTCGCTTAGTCCTGCTTACTGCTGCTTAAAAGTGCTTACTCCCGCTAACCCTGCACTAATTTCTTTGAAAGAAAAGAAAATGGGGATATAGGAAAGTGGTGAAAAAGGGGGCACAAAGAGTGAAAGACAGTAGGAAAACAAGCTTGGGATGTGCAGGATGGTGGAAGGGTGTAGGGAAGGTCCATAGCTGCCCATTTCTTTACCAGCAACAGCTGTGCATATGTTGCAAATTTGGAGTGAAATTTGAAACCTTCCACCCCTGAGAGAGGGGTGAGGACAACATAATTTGTTGTACTGCCAATTAGAATTATCAGTGTACATGTCTAATGGACATGTGTGCGAAATGGGAAGCTATGTATGGGGCGTAATTTTTTTTTGGGTACAGATTGCCCTTTTTTTTTTTTTTTTTTTCAGAGAAGAGTGGAAAGTGAGGTAGAGGAAGTAGGTATATTTGGGGAGGTAGGTTGGGTAGGTAAACAGACAAGACAAATAAGATGCATACGGGGCGGAGTATGACACATGGGGTGGGTGAACACAATTGATGGGGACGGATGTTTGGAAATCGCAAGCCCATGAGCCCATAGATGATAATAGTGGGACTGAGATCCCCACCCATGGGCAGTCACCACTGGACCTTCACAGACCTGAGGGTTGCTGTGCTGGGGGCTGCGTAGGAGGGGCAGGCTCACTCGTGAGTCACGCCACTCTCACCTAGAGCTGGCATAGGGGATCAGCGACTAAACGCTGGATCTCCCTACGCAACACAACCCGGACCCTTCAGAGGGTGACAGGAGGCCCTTCTCTGCCCACGCTTGCAAGGGGGGGTGAGCCCCATCCCCTGCAGCGCTTCCACCTGAAGGTGGCAAAGGACGTTAGCTAGGGGCAACTATATTGCACTGGGTGAAGCGTTGCTTAACTGCAATCAGTTTTATATTGGGATCCTTTAAAATATTTATTTTATTCACTGATACATTGGCCATTTCACTGCTTTTTAGTTATGTTTAAACATATATGTTAGGTATTATTCCATATACGGATTTAAAAAATAAATACAAAAGGGAGTGGTGGGACTCGAACCGTGAATGCCTCTTCTTTGTGCGAACACTCTACCATTACGCTATTGCTATTTGGTGTAATTTGCATAAACATTCTTTCTTATGCTCTTCCATGTCAGAATTGCTAACTGTAGCTAAGCAATGGGCACACCCGTGCACACGCGCGCAAATACGGGCAGCTATTTTGGGAACTTAAAAAAATTTTAATGTTATGCATTTTAGAACTGTGATGGGGGTTTACAATATCAGACAGTGAGGTGTTGGGTGCAGGGACATTTGAGTGGACTCACTCTTATTTATTTGCTTTTATTTTCAACACTTGCAGTGGCGTGGACATTTAGACTGCTCGGCAGTCGGACACGCCCCCTGCTTTCTTACACAGTCCGTTTAAGACTTACGGTTGAGTCAGCATGCCCCCATGCATATTCATGGCACACTGACATCATACTGTTCATCTGCAGCCACAGAGTAAGACTTATTAAGTCTTACACGGAGGATTCATGAATCCGGGGGTTTGACTTTGCTGACTCACTCTTATCCTTCACTAAGACTGTGAACACTCTGGAATTTGCTAGAAAAGTGTGGGGTTTCCCAGTGACTGTTGCAGGGTTTACAATTGCTGCTATGTGCCTAAGCCTGTTTCTTTTTACCATGTGCTGCATATTCTCAACATTGGCCTTAGAAGTTACTTGAAGCATGCATCTCTCATTTGTAAACATATTTGTGTGCTTTTCTGTGAGCTCATATATCTGACAAATCTCAATGGCCTTATCCAAAGTTAAATCACTGTCAAGAAGCAAAATCTTTCTCACTGCAGTATCTTTTATACCACACACAAGTCTGTCTTTTATCAACTCATCCCTTAAATCACCAAATCTGCATGCTTTAGCTTTGTTTCTCAAATCAGTTATATAGGCTGCAAAAGTTTCACCAGGCTTTTGATCCCTTGTGTAAAATAAATGCCTTTCCATTGTAGTATTCATTTGGGGGTTACACATTTCTCTAAATTTGTGTTTTAAGCATGCTTCACATATTGTCAGTATTTTGACTTATTTCCGAAAAGCATTTCTATGATCTTCACTAAGTCTTCAGATATTTAGCTTGCTACAGTTAATTAGGCAAAAACAAATTTCAAAAATGCTGATAACACCTCCACACAAAATTCATAAATGACTGCATCAGATGTGTTTGCAAAATTGTAAGTTCACATATAAATGTAGATTTACTGTCTAAAAAATTATTTTAAGTTAGAACAGCTCAATGACAGAAAATGTTACTCATCATCCCAAGCTTCAAAACAGCAAGTTGCAAGGCTGATATGCCTGTCAGCCTGGAATTGCATGTAAACAAAGAGTTGTGCAGAGAAAAGAGAGCTTATTTATGTAAATTGAACAAGAAAAGAACAAAGAGAGAACAAGATAGATTGATGTGATTAAACACAAAGGAAAATTACCATAAAATGCTTAATTCAGTCAGTTAATTAAACAATCTTAGTATAATAACAATCAAACATACTTATCTATGTTTAGAACTAGTGCAATTCTTAATGTAAACATTAGTGATATAAAATGGAAAGCATTGCTTAGTTTCACTAATAAAATATTTTGTATTATTACTTTCCAAATCAGGTAAAGTACTTGTTTTATTTCAGTTTAGATATTTAATGTCTTAACTGCCTGTACTTTTTTGCTGTTTAAACCAGCCAGCTGCAATCTTTGTTATACATGACAGCATCTGCCTTGTTCCTAATAACTTCTGCTCATATTTCCTGTTATTAGACAGGGAGCCTCTGCTGTCCAATCTTCTGCTGCAGTGTTAAACTAAAGTATCTTAGTTTGTTATGAAAAGAAAAAATGCAGCGTATATTCTTCTCTCTGTTGGTGGACAGACTGGATCAATGTATTATTCATATGTTTCTTTAAAAGTCTTCTTTTTAGTAAACAGATTTTATTGATTGTATAGTTGTTCTTAGGATCCTATTGGTCAACTGCTAACAGATATTTCTTTGGTATTTGTATGTTCAAAATGTTTCCATTGAAGTCTTGATGGATGAAATAGTCGAATAAAGGTTAAAAGCTAATTTGCAGAATGTTAGTTGGTCCTCCCCTACACTTTGCAGTGGTTTTTGTTTTATTAGTTTTTTTTTACCACTTTTTAATGATAGTTTGTATTTTTGACTGTCTGATGTCGAATGTAAGTGGAGACAAATTGCTGGAACTGACTATGTCTCGTGTTTCTGAGAGTTAAGAAAATATTATCTGTATCATGCTAAAGTGGAATGCAAAAGTCAGTGGAAATTTTAAATCTTCGAAAAACTGATGTCTGAATTAAGGAAAGCAAGTCTTACAGTTCAGAAGATGAAGTGCAGACTATCATTGAAGGTAATGCTACATTTTTTAGTCACCTGGATTAAGAGACAATCAGTGCTTTAAGGATGTGTCTGCACTAATTTCAGACCAGTCATATACAAAAGCAAGAACTCAGGGGGCATTTAAATGAGTCAGAAAAAAGGTTAAAATGTTTTGGACTTCAGTTATAGAAAATAAATACTTCAAGCATTGTATAGAGCTTGGTGTAGTCCCTAAGGAACTACAACTCTTTAAATGTCCTAATGGTGTTTCCCCTGAAAATGATTTTTATTTTAAACTTGTAGAATTTTTAAATAATGCCATACTTGACTTGTTGAGATTATTTATCAAAAACAATACTACGGTAATTTAATGAAGGGCATCAAAGAAAATATAATTAAGGTGGATAAAGAAATCAATTCTGTGCTAAGAAAAATACCTGAATTGCAAAGTGAATATGAGAATGCTCTTTTGATAGTTGATAGATTTGAAAAAAAAAAAAATCTGTAGTGGTACGGAAAGAAAAGAAACTTCAAAGGGAGAGGATAGCATATGAAGCTAGATCTGCCTATCCTATACCTACTAACAATATTAAGAAGAGCAAGGTCTTTTTGAATTCTAAAGACATCTCCAGCTTAAGGGAAATGGAGAGTGTGGGCACACCTACTAGCACTGAATCCTGACATAAGAGTGATACAAATCTTGCTTCTGACAGTGGCATCAATTTCCCAAAAGTGATTTCTTTTCAAGAAAAAGAAGCTCAACCATTCAGATCTAATGAAAGTACAGCAGATGATTTTTCTGAGATTCCTTTTTATTCTCCAGGACATCCTACATCTCTAAATCAAAATATTAATGACAATTCAAAAAATTATTTTTCAAGGAAGGGGAAGGAGTCAGTCATCACACAGGAGAGGGAAAGGCAGTAGATCAAAAACGACTTATTATCTGTGAATTAAACACCGATTTCAGACTTAAAAATATTTTATTTGGCTGATTTTAAAATGAATTCCATGCATGTCTGAGTTATCAAGTTAGGCCTGAATTTTATACCTACTTATAGGGTTAGCTTAACCAAGCCACTGCTTGAATTAAAATTGTTTACTTGAAAATTGAATTGCATGAATTGAAGGGTGAAAATAATCTTAGATATATGAAGACCAGTAAGGGAGTGGGATTAGTTGTTATGAACACTGATAAATATTTTAAGGCTATGGAAAGTATTTCAAATAATTTGGATGAATATTCAGAAGTCTCTTTAAATGCTATATATATAAAAGTTATGTTTATACATTCAACTTTGTATGAACATTTGATGAACAATTTTATTAGTTTTGAGCTATATGATTTTTTGAAGGTAGACAATCCAAAAATTGGGGGTTTATTTGGAACCCCAAAGATGTATAAACATTGTTTGCAACCCCCCCTCCTTTTGACCTATAGTTTCACCCCCTAACAGTATTACTTAAGGTATTTCTCTTTTTCTTGACATGATTTTAAACCCCTTGGTCCAGAAGTTATCAACTTATGTTAAAGAATCATGGGACTTTTTAGATATACTGCATGAATTTAATCTTTCTTACAGTTACAAAGATATTAATGCTTGTATGGCTACAATAAATGTTTGTTCTTTATTCAAAAACATTTTTTAAGATCTTGGAGTTCAAAGTGTAAGATTGTTTATGGCAAAATTCTCCAATATTTCTAATAATTTTGTTACTCTTTACTGTTCCCTTTTAGAAATTTTATTGGAAAAAAATTACTTTTTATTTAATAAAATACATTATAGACAAGTTAAATGTATTGCAATGAAGACAAAAGTGGCCCCAGCATTTACGAATTTACTCTTAGGTTGGTGGGAGTTACATATTTTGACTACTAATATTTTGACAAGGTAATTAATTATAAAAGATTTTTTGATGACTTGTTTTTCATTGTTGATGGTACTGTGATCAATGTATTAGTTTTATGGAACATTTTAATGTGAGTTCAGATTTTCTTAAATTTACTTTAGGTGAAATAGGGCTCAAAGTTAATTTTTTTAGATGCAGCCGTAGAACAGGACAGGTGCAGTAAGAAATGTGATAGTTCCATTTATCAAAAAAATACCTTTTCAAACAGCTTCTTACATTTTTGGAGTAATCACCCTTTACTTAATAAAAAGAATATACCTAGAGGTCCATTTATAAGAGCCTCTAGAATGACCATAAATGATGTTAAGTATAAAGAAGAAGTCTTATTTATAATCTCTTTATTTATTTAAAGAGGCTATAACAAAGAATTTTTGTGCAAGGTAGCTGGCGAAGTTAGTAGTAAAAGGGAAACCCTATTTAAACCTGCTTTAATAAGCTTAATGTAAATTGTCAAGGAATTATTAACATGAAAGACAATTAATTTCTTTTTGCAAAAAAAGCCTGTTTTCTGGACGACAGTGAAGCTATTAGGATTGTTATTTCTACCAACTGAAAGATCTTATAAGGGAATGCTGAAGTGTTTAAAGATATAGGTAGTCATCCTGTATTTGTTTATAAGAACGCAAATAGTTTTAAAACTTTATTACAAAAAGATGACACCAAGGTGTCATTATCTGTTAGTAATGGAAATAAAGGATGTGACTTGCAAAGTGTGCCAGTTTATTTTGGAAGGACCATATATTTTCTTGGATCATATAGAATATTCAATTATGGTTACGGAAAGATGTGATTGCAAGTCCTAAGGTATGATTGTGCTCAGGGTGTCAGGTGTTTTATATCGGGATGACTACCAGAACTTTAGAAAAATGAATAAAAGGACATCTTTATTTGATAAAAGTTAAAGATGAAAATAATGCTTTATGTAAACATACAAGGAATTATAACAAATATAAGAAGTTTTTATTCTGAGTGTTAGAACAAGTCCAACTTGCACTAGGGTGAGGTAGTTATAGAAACAAGATAGAAATAAAAGAAACCAAATGGCAAATTAAGTTAAAGGCAGACAACATCCTGGACTCCCGGACTTAATGACATGATAAATATTAAGTGTTTTTGAAAGAGAAAAGATTGACGGTTAAGAAATGTTTTTTTATGTGTGTTTTTCAATGTATTATTTATATGTTTCTTTAAAAGTTTTTTTTTAGCTAATTGATTTTATTGATTGCATAATTGCTCTTAAGATCTTATTACCCAACTAATAATGTATATTTCCTTGGTGTTTGTATGTTCAAAATGTTTCTGATGAATTCTTGGTGGATGAATATGGATGAAAGTGGTTGGATAAGGGTTATACACTAATTCAGTTGTTTGTTATTTGGTTCTCCACTACGCTTTGCAGTGTTTTTTTTTTGTTTTTTTTTGTTTGTTTTACTGGCTCAAGCCTACCTGATACTGAGTATATCACTTATTTTATTTATTTATTTATTTTACATTTTATTTTACATTTGTTTACCAGCAAAGTCCGGTTGGACACATGTCCATTTTCAGCGGAAGCCTGGGGTGAAAAGCTCCACATTACAATACATTACATGAGAGTAAAAAGAAGTAGAACATACATACGTATGGCATATATATACATCAGGACAGCATGCTGGTGATTAACAAACATACATTTAGCATATATACACACAACAGGACAACATACTAGTGATTAACATTTCTTACAGTAGACAATCAGAGGTATATATTTTTTTCTTTTGCAGTTATACGTTTTGTAAGGTAAATGTATACGGGTTTGGAAGCTTTCAGGGGAGAAACTGTTTATATATAGCTGTACCCTTACAAATTCTCTTGATATGGATTAGCCTGGTGAGTGGCATGAGCATAGCCAGTTATTTAGATAGTGGGTTTTCAGGAGTTTTTTGAATTGACTAAAGGAGGTGGTAGAAGTTATTTGACTTGGTATCGTGTTTCAGGTTTTTGCAAAGGTGTTGGCAAAGAGAGGGCTGGATTCTCGAAGGCTTGCACAGAGTCTAAGAGTAGAGTAAGACTCAAGACAGCCAATATGTCTGCCGAGCGATCCAGGAACAGCTGGCAGGGCCGTGCATGAGAGCTCCTAAAACTACCCTTGCACAGAAAGGGTTATGTTATGCAAATTACCTCATTTGCTGCTGAAAGGTATGCAAATGAGGTAAATTTACGATCCAGGAAACACTAACCTGTCCGAGTAAGTGTAGTGTTATTTGCAGAAATGTACTCCATTGGTAACGGAGTATGGTTCTGCAAATAGCAAAACGGAGCTATGACAGCTCCAAATAAAGGATGCATCCAGTTGAGGAAGCATGCCAATGGCCAAATATAAGGCCATTGGCATTTTTATCTGTTGCAAAATAATATTTTTTTTCCCCGATCTCCAATGTTTAAGCATAGCACAGCGCTATGCAAATGTGCGGTGCTCTAAAAACCACCAAAAAAATAAATAAAAGCCAAAAATAGGCATTTTATTAAAAATATTAATCTGCCATGCAGGTGAATGGCAGGCTAAAGACAACATGGCTACTGAGTAGTGGTTGCTAAGGGGGAAAGCTCAGTCTGAGAGATGTAACCAAGCATTACTAGGCCATCCTATGCAAATGATGATAAGGATAGTGAATCCCAATTTTCCCTGCCATGTGAACCATGTCCCTAGAGTGCAAGAGTAGGATTAGAGGAGTAACAGAGTAGAAAATAGGTGACATCATGAGGGGGTATGTATCAAAGACTGTAAGCTTATTGGAGCAGAGTGGCATGTGTTTGCTGTAAGTTACTCAGGACTGGAAGAGGCGTGTCTACAGTTGCCTTAACTGAAACCCAGAAACCCAAGGTGTACACCGTGGATGTCACTAAAGTTTCTTGCAAAGATGCATACACTGTGTGTGCGCGTGTGCATGCCTGTAAACCCATCTAAGCCTATGTGCGCATGTGTGCCCCCGTGTAAGCCTGTGTAAGGCTGTCTAAGCCTGTGTGCGTGCATGTGCACCCACCTAAACCTGTGTCAGCCTGTGTAAGCCTGTGTGTGCGCGTGTGCGCTCGTGTGCGCATGTTTGCACTTGTTTGCGCGTCACTGCCCCCTGTGGAAACAGAAAGGAAAAAGGAAGGAAAAGAAGTAGTAGGAAGTTAACTAAGGAGAACTAGCAGAGCTGCCAGGTGAAGTATATCAGAATCAGCCAATTACACAGGCAGCAGACTAGCCCAGCCCAGCACTTAAAACTCTGCAAACAACATTCACCCATGTTTTTCTCAGAAGCACTGCAACACTGCAGTCTACAAAGAGAAGTGAAAACTTAAAAAAACTTAACTGAGACAAAAAAATGTTAGGGGCTGCCATTGCTAGTATAAGGCAACATGTGCGAGATGCTGAGGGTGGTGCCATTGTGAATGCTGCTGAGCAACCCACAGTGAGAAGATGGAAAAGAGTGTACAGACCCAGGGTAACCTACCAGGGGCTACATGAGCTGGAGATAGTGGAGTGCTATAGAGTTGACAGAGACCTCCTACAGCAAATTGTTGAGCTGTGCAGGCCATGTCTCACACACAGAACCAACAGAGGGGAACCCATCCCAGTGGAAACCAAGGTATTTGTTGGCCTAAGAATACTAGCAACAGGTACCTTCCAGAGACCAACTGGTGATATGATGGGGATTTCACAGGCACCAGCATCCAGGGTAGTGCACCAGTTCCTGAATGCCATGTCAGCACATGTCGGTGATCATGTATATTTCCCCAATTCCCATGAGGTATTGGCCAGCAATATGCATCTCTTACAGCAAATAGTGGAATACCCTAATGTAGTGGGTGCAATTGACTGCACGCACATACACATCAAAGCACTAGCCAGTGAGCGGGGTAGGGCCTACATCAACCGCAAGGGCTTCCACTCCATCAACTGCCAGGTTGTGTGCGATGCCCAGGGCATAATACTGAATGTCTGTGCTGGCTACCCTGGAAGCTACCATGATTCTCATATCTGGCATATGATGCTGCTGTACCAGACATTTGCCAATGGGGACATCCCTGACGGTCACCTAGTGGGGGATGCTGGATACGCACTGGAGCCGTGGCTGATGACACCCATCAGAAATGCACACACACCTGAACAAGAACTCCATAATGAGGCACACGCACAAACATGAAATGTAATCGAGCGTGTGTTTGGGATGCTCAAGTCATGGTTCCTGTGCCTGGACACATCTGGTGGAGCCTTGCAGTACTCACCAACTACATGTACCCAAATTGTCATGGTATGTGCCATGCTACACAATATGATCCTGTGAAAACAGCTGCAGCAGGAACAGCATGGGGCAGGGCCAAACAGCCCCCCACTATTGCCAGGTCCGGCACATACACAGCGAGACTCGGAGGAGGAACAACCTGAGCTTGCCCCAGTAGGCAGAAAGAGGCGTGCCCAGAATGCTTGGCCTTGGCAAAGAGGCAATGCATAGCACATACACTGGCTCAGTAGGAGCCCTGGAAATTATACCTCTCTCTGACACGCACATAAAATAAAAGAGATGCCTAACTTGACACTACCTGTTTCCAAACATGTATAGGGAGTGTAGTATGTGCATCCAACATAAGCAGCCCTGCAGCACCATCTGAGGCATGATTGCCATGTTTTAAGCAATATAAAGCAGTGCTAAGCAGCTTTTACCAATATTTAGTATATGTAAACAAAATTGCCTGTGCTAACTAGTGCAACGTCAGGCAATGTTGAGCAATGTTGGGCTAGGTCGGGCAAAGTTGAGCAAAGTCAGGTAAACATGCTCATATTAGCTTTACTATCCCCTAAGCAGTCTGGTTTGCCCAGCATGAAAATAAAAAGCAGTGACAGGGCTCGAACCTAGGATACTGTGCACTATAGCCACAGTACTAAACCACTAAGCCATGATAGCATTGCAGTAGCACAGACACAGCAGGACAATTGTACACTAATGCAAACACAAAGAAATGCTGTAACATGCCCCTAAATAGGCATATGGGTAACCTCCCCATAGGCCTATGCAGACAAAGAACATCAGGCCAGGTGGTGTGATGTAGGTTGTGTAGGCAATGAAGTCACAATCTAATATATGTGACATTGGACGCTAAGATGTGTAGTACAGTAGTATGCCTCAAGCCAGTACGATAGGCAACAGTACAGACTGAAATGGTGTACCGTACATAGCAGTGCAGGCATAGCAAATGTGTATAAGTGTCAGGTGAACCCCTTATCCTATGTACACCCACAGTAGCAATCAGGTGTGCCCCCGGGTAGAAATGTACAAAGAATAGCTGTCCCCCCTGTATGTAGAAATGTTGATAAGTCTATGCAAAGTGTCTCATGGAAGTGCTGTAGACACAGCATGATCCCTGTTGATCTATGACACAAAGGTGAGCCCTGCTGTAAAAATACAACTTGATTTTCCATACACATTTAGTATAAATGTCTATACCGGGCGTGCTCACACACTCCAACAAATGTAGTGGATTTCATTCAGCATAACACTGAAAGGTCATACTGGGCATGCTCACACATGTAAATAAACAAAGCAAATGGCAGGCGACAACATACTGAAAAATCATACTGGGCATGCTCACACACATGCTAAATACGGAGGTGATAATAAGGGATCTATGGACAAATGTAGATAGACATCTCTACTTCCAGAAACACATTCACAAAGTTGTCAGAAAATCATGCTATGTGTTTACACAAACTGCCAAGGTCTGTGCATGTAGGTCAAAGGAGGTTCCCACTACTCATCAGTCATCATACCCATCAGAGAGTACCACAACACACTTGCGATGAATCTGACTAGGCACATTCAGCAGCCAGAAAGACCACTGAAGTACCCTAACAAGAGGATTACTGCCCTCAAACAGTTGCCCCATGCAACAAGACTGAATGTAACCCAATCTGTACTCTACCCAATCTGTACTCTATTGCATACTGTCTACTCAGGAAATCTCTGCCCAACAGACAGGTCCATGTCATGGCTACACTCAGATCTGTTCTGAGTTACAGCTCAATGGCACTAAATATACAGACCCAACTGATATTGCCAACATCCTGGCAGATAGGATCAGTGTTAACTTTACCCTCCTCTCACCCATGAAAGAGCACATCTCTATAATGGAAGACTGCAAAGTTGCTGTCATCATGGCTGCACAGGTAAAAAACACACTCCAAAGCCAGTATCACAGCAGCCATGGGACCAGATAACTTCCAGGCTGTGTTCCACACAAACCACAGAATGAACAGGCACCACATTGACATACCGTGTGCAGTCATAGCCTAACCTCATGCTTTGTGCCAGCTGAATGGTTCACAGTGACGGTTATCCCACTACACAAGGGTGGAGACACCACGGACCCCATTAGCCTGATGATCCCACTCTTCTAGGCCATGGAATGTATCATCATGCAACATATAAAAAATTACATTGGTAATCCCCAAACCTGGACCACAACCATGTTGGGTTTGTAAAATGCAGATCATGTCTCCTAAACCTGATAGATGACATTGAAGCAGTCACCAGAACTGTAGACAAGGGTAAGGTGGTTCGCACACCCTATGTTAATCCTGCCATGGCTTACAACACCACCCCACACTCTGGAAATATAAACTAGGTATAAATTGCTATGTCACAAGATGGGTTGCCAACAGGCTTACTGACAGAACACACACTGTGAAAGTAGCAGACTCCAAGTATGACTTTGGACCAGTGACAAGTGCAGTATCACAGAGTCCAGTCCTGTGTCTTGTCCTGTTTAGTATCTACTTCCCTGAAGTAAACTTTAACATGGAAGGTCTGTGGCTACTGAAGTTTCCAGAGGACTGCAAACTAGGAGCCATAATTGTAAACACTAAAGATGTGGACATCCTATAAAAGAGACAGATGGCTGTTGTCAAAAACATGGGCTCTAGCTCAATGCCAAAATGTGCATTGTCATCCCCTTTGTTAAAAACTCTGTAGCCAAGAACTACAACATAGGCGGTAGTATACTTAACACTGAAAGTGTGACAAGAGACCTTGGGTCACAGGTGAACAGTGGACACAACTGTGATAATCACATCCCCACAGTAGTCAGGAAACCCTGCTATGTGGCACACCTCATCACACAAAGTGTCTCATGCAGAATAGAAGAGGACATTGTTCCACTCTAGTCATCACTCACTAGAACTATAATAGAGTACAATGCCACTTTTGCTATGTACCTCACAAGACAACAACAACTGGAAAGCCTGCAGCAATACCTCACAAAGAGCATTAGTGGCCTGAAATACATGCCATACACAGACCATCTCAAAATGCTCCATCTGTACTCCCTTGCATATCGCCTACTCAGATGTGTTCACTGCCTAACATACAAAGCTATGTCTAACACAGAGCTGTTGGACATGCTCCATGTAAAACACTCACAATCCCTCTGACCTTGGGACCCAAAACCACGAGTGAAACACAAAAGGAAGGGGTGTACCCATTTACCTTATGGATATCCACACCTTCAGGTTAGTGGCACAGCATGAGGCCTTGGAGACCATGCAAGTGCAACTAACATTGGGCAAAGCTGCTCATCAGATTGTATCCTACTACAGATCACCTACCTTGTCTCAGGAACCTCACTCAGTATTCCTGAGAACAGTGGAAAATATAAAGGTCCTATCAAACACCATTATATGAGGTGATTACAACTACCCAAACATTGAGTGGGAGAATTACTCATGTACAACGTCCTTTTCCCAATGTTTCCTAGAGTTTAAAAACTCTAACACCCTGGAACAGCTGGTCACCATGCCCACTAGAGATGACACCATACTGGACATGATCATCACCAACATGGGGTACCAGTGTTCCACAACAGAGATAACCCCCTCGCTGGTAATATCAGATCATAAAGTAATCACACTGGACATCCACATCCCGCACCCCCCACCCAGTCAATGAAACCACTGTGAAGACATTTTCAAAAGCAAACTACACACTTCCCAAGACCAAAGTGGAAAGTTCCAAAGCCCTCTTGCTATAGGATAATGGTATACAATCTGCCAAATAATTTACAAGTGCATCCTATGAGCATCTACAGGGATGCATGGATCGAGACATCACAAATAAAACCAAGATGCACTCCTCCAAAAATAAGAAAACAATCTGGTTGTCATTGCCCATAAATAAGCTAGACAACAGAAGTAGGAAACTAACACCTGATAGAGCCAACACCACTAAAGGAAAGGCATCACTGATCATTATTAGGAAGAAACAATGATCGCTCATAAAATAATCCAAGGACAGTTTCTAAAGACAAATTGCCAAGGAATGTAAGAATAACAACCACAAAGCCTTCGGTAGCTATACCAGACATGTAGGTGTCAACTTCCAAATATGCTGTCAGCTACTGACATATGGCAAGAAATACACTGAACCAACTTTCATTGCCCACATCCTGGGGGACAAGTTCAGTGTAAACTTCCCCCCATCACCCCCAAAAGGGCCTGTGTCCATCACAGAAGGATGCAGAGCCCCAGACATCATGAACATGTAGGTAAAGACAGCCATGTCCAAAGCCAAGAACACAGCATCAGTGGGACTGGATGGTGTCCCAGGCTACGTCTTACACTAGGCCCAAAAGGAACTACACCCTCACCTACATTCATTGCCCAGACTCAATTGTACCACAGGCTATGTACCCAAAGAATGGCATACACTAACAGTCATCCAGCTCCACAAAGGGGGTGCCACAACAGAAACTGGAAACCATTGCCCTATATGTCCTGGTCTACAAAGCTATTGAGCAAATTGTCATGGAACCCATAAACAGAGGCATTGGGGACCTCCAGACACTGGACTCTACACAACCTCTCCTTGTTAAAGGCAGATCCTGCCTACTAAACATTGTTAACTTATTTCAAACAGTTACCAAGGACATAGATGGAGGTGAAAGTAGTCCACACAGCCCCCTGGACCTCACTAAGGACTTTTTACACCATTCCCCACTCTGTCATCATGGACATGCTTACCAGCTTGAACATTAATAGCTATGTCACAGGAGAGGTGGCCAAGTGTCTCACAGATCAAACACACATGTTCAGAGTTGCGGGTGCCATGTCCGACTCTAAGACAGTCACAAATGGCATCCCACAGGTCTTGGTCCTGGGACCCCACCTGTTCAGTAGACACTGCTCAGAGGTACAGGCAAGCACAGGAGGAGTATGGCTGAACAGGTTTGCAGATGACTGCTAACTGTGGTCCATAATTGATTCTATGGCTGACACACACATCCTCCAGAAGGGGCTTACAGAGACAGATGCCTGGTGTCAAAACAATGCCCTCAAGCAGAATGCCAAAGAATGCATAGTCATCCCCTTTGGCTAAAACAAAGTGCAAACAAATTACCACATATGTGGTACTCCAGTATGTATGGAGAAAGTCATTAAGGCCCTGGGGACACAGTTAGATAGTAAACTCTCCTTTGATGATCACATGGTCAAAGTGTTTAGACATTCCTTCTATGTAGCCCACCTAATTTCACCTAATCTAACCCACTTTGTTTAGTCTGATGATGTCACCATCCTACAAATATACCTGTGGAAAGTTGAATGCTGAGTAATGTGTATAGTGCGTCGTGTAAATGCGTACACTTGTAGTATCATAAGCCAGTTCGGTAGGGGTATGAATCCTGCACTTGACAAGTGTGTGTCTGTTTGTGTGTTATCTCCTTGGACAGTACTGAAACACCTTAAAAGTGGTATACTAATCTTTGCCAAGTCTGATGATGTCACCATCTTACAAATATACATGTGGAAAAAAGAACATGCAGTGATGTGTATAGCATGTCGTGTTAATGCATGCCCTTCTAGTATCATTAAGTAGTGGTTTGAATCCTGCATTTGACAAATGTGTGTGATCTACTTGGAGAGGAGCATCCTTTTTGGCGAGTACTCAAACACCTTAAAAGTGGTATACTAATCTTTGTCAGGTCTGATTATGTCACCATCCTACAAATATACCTGTGGAAAAATGAGCTCACAGTAATGTATATAGTGCATTGTGTAAATGTGTACTCCTGTAGCATAATAAACCAATTAAGTAGGGGTTTGAATCCTGTACTGTACAAGTGTTTGTGTGTAATTTCCTTGGAGAAAAGCAACCCTTTTGGAAAGTAGTAAAACACCTTAAAAGTGATATACTAATCTTGGTCAAGTCTGATGATGTCACCACCCTACAAATATACCTGTGGAAAAGATAAGTCACAGTAAAGTGGATAGCATGTTGTATAAATGCATACTCCTGTAGTATCATAAAGGAGTTAGATAGGGGCTTGAATCCTGCACTTGACAAGTGTGTCTGTTTGCGTGTGATTTCCTTGAAAAAGCGCAACTCTTTTGGAGAGTACTGAAACACCTTAAAAGTGGTATACTAATCTTTGTCAAGTCGGATGATGTCACTATCCTACAAATATACCTGTGGAAACGAAAGCTTACAGTAATGTGTATAGCATGTTGTGTTAATGCGTGTCCCTCTAGTATCATGAAGTAATTAAGTAGTGGTTTGAATCCTGCACTTGACAAGTGTGTAATGCGTGCCCCTCTAGTATCATAAAGTAATTAAGTAGTGGTTTGAATCCCCACTTGACAAGTGTGTGTGTGTTATCTCCTTGAAGAAGAGCAAACCTTTTTGGAGAGTACTCAAACACCTTAAAAGTGGTATACTAATCTTTGTCAGGTCTGATGATGTCACCATCCTACAAATATACCTTAGGTAGGGGTTTGAATCCTGCACTTGACAAGTGTGTCTGCTTATGTGTGATCTCCTTGGAGAAGAACAACCTTTTTGGAGAGTACTCAAACACCTTAAAAGTGGTACACTAATCTTTGTCAAGTCTGATGATGTCACCATCCTACAAATATACCTGTGGAAAAAAGAACTCCCAGTAATGTGTATAGCGCATTGTGTAAATGCGTACTCCTGTAGTATTATAAATCAGGTAGGTGTTTGAATCTTACACTTGACAAATGTGTGTGTGTGTGATCTCCTTGGAGAGGAGCAGCCCTTTTGGAGAGTAGTAAAACACCTTAAAAGTGGTATACTAAACTTGGTCAAGTCTGATGATGTCACCATCCTACAAATATACCTGTAGAAAAAAGAGCTCACAGTAATGTGTATAGCGTGTCTTTTTAATGCATACTCCTCTAGTGTCATGAAGTAGTTCTGTAGGGAATTGAATCCTGCACTTGGCGAGTGTGTGTGCTCTATGTGTGTGACACTGTTGGTCAACGTGTTATGGGTTTTGCTTTTACTACTGTATGACAACAGTATGTGCATTGCACATGTGAGGTAGCTGTGTGGCAAATACATATACGTACATGTGACCTCAATTATTGCATGTGTGGGAACCCTGCTTTCTCCAAGAACAAATCTGTCATCTTTGCCAGAGTGTGCT
>NC_056729.1:1907941447-1908068947 GCF_019279795.1 Protopterus annectens
TGGAATATGACACATGGGGTGGGTGAACACCATTGACAGGGAAGGATGTTTGGAATTCGCAAGCCCATGAGCCCACAGATGGCAACAGTGGAACTGAGATCCCCACCCATGGGCAGTCACCACTGCACCTTCACAGCCCAGAGGGTGGCTGTGCTGGGGGCTGCATAGGAGAGGCAGGCTCACCCATGAGTCACGTCACTCTTGCCTCGAGCTGGCCTAGAGGATCAGCGACTGAATGCTCGATCTCCCTGCTCAATCTCCCTATGCACCACAGCCCAGACCATTCGGAGGGTGATAGGTGGCCCTCCTCCGGCCACGCTTGCACAGGGGGGACAAGCCCCGTCCCCTGCAGCGCTTCTACCCGAAGGTGGCACCGGGCCAACGGAGGAGGAGGTCTTGGGCTGGGCACCGGACCTGCTGGTGCCAGGTGCCATCGCCAGCTGAGGTGGGACAGGTGGGTCCGCTGGGACCGGCCTTCCCATATGTTCTGTGTTTAGGAAGATTTAATGACAATATGGGTTAGTAATAGCCAACAGCATTCCAAATTAGGTGTAATAGCATGCAGTAGTATTCCCATTGACCCAACACACCAGAGTTCCAACAGTTGAACAGCAAGCATAACACATGCATATATAGAATAACTGTGGACATTCCAACAGCATGCAGGATTGATTGGTGGCAACAGGCCACCAAGATTGTGGTATGTGAACAGGGCACATGCATCAAAGTAAATGCAGATTTTTATAAACCAATAGGACGTGTCCCAACAAATGTTATGAGATTAGACATACCCATTGAGGTGTGGAATTACATTGTTTATGCACATACAGTAGGGTGTAAAAGATACCTCCATTAACAACTTATATATACTTATAGTTTACACTACATTCCTATTGACTGCAGTTATATATCCCCTACATGTATTATTACTCTTGTCAATGTCCGTTAAATTGTGACATGGGTTTTGCTAGTTCTTTATATACCTGACCTGTATCTGACATACAAACTGTCCAGGATGCTGATGTTACTGCTACGTATTTATATATTTCATTTATATTTATATAGCTACATATCTGGATGTGTTCAGGTGACATTATCAGGTATGTTTTAACAGCCCCCTACATTTCTAGCAGCACACTGACATTTCTAGGGAACACAATAACAAGCTACTCATGTGCCAGATTAACCTGTACATGCCGGCCATGAACCGACAGTTGAGGACTGTATATATGCTTAACAGCTACTGGCACTCCCTTCATCCACTTTATATGGGCCTACCCATGTGTGGGTTGACTGCACTTAATACAACAGTACTATTTTTATAATGCAAGGGTACAACAACATATCAAAGAAAGTGACACGGACACACTCCAGGAATTGTACCTTTATTAATTACATTACACACTTTTCTAGTGGCTCTCTCATTTATTTGATATATCAGTGCATGCAGAGGACTTTTATTCAAGATATATTATACCTTAATTAATGGGTTACAACACCTTTTCATGCTGTCTCACTTATTTTATATAACAGTACATGCAGAGAAGTTATTCAAGACTTATTATACCTTTATTAATGGGTTACAACACACTTTTTTAGGCTCTCTCACTTCTTTTATATAACAAAACATGCAGAATAATTACTAACCTGCCTGGTGATGCAGCCTTAGCAGCCTGTCTGCATAGGCTTGTTGATTCGCAGCATGGACACCTGCAGCTGTGAAGTAAATGAAGGGATATTGAGACATACCTATCCATAATATAGACTACAATAGCAGTTCTTACATACTTCATTCCATGGCTACATACTCAGTAGTGGGGCATTTTCCATTTAACGGGCCTCCTGTATCCACTGGTTCAGTCGGTCCTCCTTGCATCTCTTCAGGTCTGAGTAGTGGTGTCTGACCTGCTCACCAGTCCGAGGGATGCCTGTGGCACTGGTGAGATCATGTGCTAGACGGTTCCAGGCTTCCGCTTTGTACTCAGTGCCTTGAAACTGGCCCTGCAAGAGTCTTGCATCATGATGATGGACGAGGAGCCAAACCATTACTTTTGACTCCTCAGTGCCCCACTGTTTCACTCGAAAACAAGAGGCCTCTCCAACACCGGCCATACTGACTGCAGATGGGAGCTACGACCACTTATGGCAATTATTCCCACCTATGGAGCTTAAATATGCCTCATTTCCCATGCTTATTTGTGACTGGATGGTTTTGAAAAATCTCAGCTAAAAGTAAACCTGCTAAGCAATGGGTAAACTTCCATTGATATATATGAGTGTGTTGGAAGTACAGCCATATGTAAACCTGTTATGGCTTAGTGGTTTTGTACTGTGAATATGGTGCACAGTATCCCAGGTTCAAAGCCTGTCATTGCTTTTTATTTTACTACTGGCCAGACCAACTAGGAGGTGTGGCTATGTTTAGCCGACTTTGCTCAACTTTGCCCAACGTTACTCGACGTTGCTCTACGTTGCCCGACGTTGCCTGACGTTGCCTGACATTGCCTGACATTGTGCTAGTTAGCGTGGTGCACAGCTCCACGCAAACATGTTTTGTTTGCGCTAGTTCGTGCGATGCGCAGCTCCACGCAAAGCCATTGCGCTAGTTAAAGCAGTGCTAAGCTATGAGCACTTATACTTAACTGTGCTTAATACTAGTAAACTTTGCTTAGCAGTGCTTCACATTGCTTAAGATACATTACTTATGCATTTATCAGTATGCATGACCATTCTACTTTCTTATATATATATAAAATATCGTTCACTACTACATAGGCCATTTCAATGCATTTTACTAAAATTTAAAAGGTAAATCTCAGGAATTATTTTTATGCACAGATTTCCTACAGAAAATAGGAAGGGGAGTGGTAGGACTCGAACCGGGAATGCCTCCTCTTTGTGCGAAGGCTCTACTACTACGCTATTGCTATTTGGCTTAATTTGCATATAAGTAGTTTATTATCCTCTTCGATGTCTACAGTGCTAACTGTAGATCAGTTTGGCGGAGATTGGTCAAGATGGGAGAGGCATAGAGAAGGGTGGATAGAAGATGAGTCCTTTCGATGGTTACTTTGGTGCGTTTTGTCATAAACTGTTTGTTCCTGTAGAGGAGACCAAGTTTTTTAATAACTTTCTTAATGGTTTGTGCAATGTGGATCTTGAACTTCAGGTTATTGTCTATTTCTACACCTAGCAGTTTAGTGTGTGTGGTTGGACTGATTTGAATGTTTTCTTTGGAGCTAATGATGAAATTATTATTTAAGGGAGGAGCTCTGCCAGGGCTGAAAAGAATTAGTTTGTTTTTTTTTGGGGATTAAGAAGAAGTTTGATGTTAGTGAACCAAGTTTCGGCTAGGGTGAAGTTATAACTGCAGGACAAGAATTGCTTTGCATCAAGGTACATTATTACTCTGGCTTTGCATATGAACCACAGACATGTCTGAACACATCTCTTAGCAACACATCTTAGTTTCAAGTTTAGTGAGGATCTTCTTATCAGATGGTAAGTTTTTAGCATGCAACAGTCTTTAAGGAGTCACAGGAATACAAATGTTGTCAGTAGTTAGGGATTGCATGGCCCGCGTATATTGTGCACGCTTATACATCTTCTTGCAAAACAGCTTTATCTTCTATTTGGTTAAGGCTAATTTGTCTGTTTATTTATTCAGTAGTATAATAATTATAACCAGCAGCCCAAGAGGTAAATCTTCCATTGCTAGAAAATAACTGGCAAAAATAAAATATGTCCAGAAGCAATGGAACAAACCAGGCAGAATCCAGGCAAGAGGCAAAAGCACAACAGTCAGTGTCACTGTATAAGCACAAAAGTCAGTAATGCTGTATAAAAGCACAACAGTCAATAATGCTGTATGAAATCATTATCATTCATCATGGCAAGGAATCCAAGAACCACGCAAGAAGTCTTCAAATGATAAAAACAATCCACAGGTTTAATAAAAACTGGTAAGCGCTTTCGCTGTAGAGCTTCTTCAGACCAAGTACAAACTAAAGGAATCACACTATATATATATATACATATTATCAGAACTTCATCCAATCAAAGGCTGTTCAAAGTAATTAAAAAATTAGCAAGTAGCAGACACTTAATTGAATCATTCATCTGAAAGGAATGAATGCTAATTCATTCAAATTGCAAAGCAAGCAAAATAAGCAATACTAAAACACATGCTAAAATAGCTGCACTAAAATCTGTCTAATAAAGAAACAAATATATATATATATATATATATATATATATATAGTAAATGAATGGTTACATATTGCTATGCTCTTAAATTAACTATACTAAACAAAAATGTATAAATATATGAATATATATATACAAAAATAAATATATGTAAATATACATACAAATATCATACAGTCCCAAAAATCATTTATGTAACCTTCTTTTCTTTAATAAAGATTTAATAGAGGCCCTTTCATTAAGGCATTTTCCTCTGTCAGCACGAAGTATAACAATCCAACAGGTTTCTCAATGCTCAGTATGTGTCAGAATATCACCTTCTCTAATACTAGGATGAATAATTTCAATGACTCTGAAATTAAAGGTATGAGTGTTACCCTGTTCTGACACATGCTTAGAGAGTGCATTATGTAAAGAGCTTTTTTTAATATGATATATATGCTCCCTCATTCTGTCACGGAGCACCCTGTTGGTTTTGCCAACATAAAAAGAACTACAGGCTGTGCACTCTGCTAAGTAAACAACATCGGGGGTCATGTAGTTCGCTTCTACTTTAAAAAATAACTCTTTTCAAAGATCTGGATGATAGAAAACATTAGATGTGTTAATAAACATACAAAAATTACAGGTACCACATGGCATAGTGTGCCGCATAACAGAGGGCAATATTTTGGACCTGCCTTGGAGGCAGGTTTCGTTAATTGTCAAAATAACACCATGAATAAAGTTAAAATTCCCCTGTTTTTTACAAGCGATTATAGACAAGTTACTGATCTTTTTGCACAGCATTGGCCCATATTACAAGTTGATGATGATGTAGCTAGGATAGTGGGCGATATTCCCAAGTTTAGATTCAAGAATCATAAAAACTTGAGGTGGCTCTTGTGTTATGACAGGAATTCTGTCAACATGACCCCTGTTTTGGGGCACACTATGCCATGTGGTACCTGTAATTTTTGTATGTTTATTAACACATCTAATGTTTTCTATCATGAGTATTCTTTCGTGTCTGCTACTTGCTAATTTTTTAATTACTTTGAACAGCCTTTGATTGGATGAAGTTTTGATAATATGTGTAAATATAGTATGATTCGAAAGCGCTTACCAGTTTTTATTAAACCTGTGGATTGCTTTTATTATTTGAAGACTTCTTGCGTGGTTCTTGGATTCCTTGCCATGATGAATGATGAATGATTTCATACAGCATTATTGACTATTGTGCTTTTATACAGCATTACTGATTTTGTGCTTATACAGCAACACTGACTTTTGTGCTTTTGCCTCTTGCTTGGATTCTGCCTGGTTCATTCCTTGCTTTTGTACATATTTTATTTATTTATTTATTTATTTCTAACTAATTAGAAATGCCTCATGCTTGCTCTATATTTATTTACTTATGTATTTATTTTTTACTGGTATTAATTTTGCTGCTGTTTCAGGAAGTATTTTTTCTCTGTCTCTTTTCTTTCTCTTCACTGTAAATATTAAATTATTGAGGGGGGCTTCCATTATTTCCTTATCTTACCCATCGTGGCACGTATGTTTTTTTTTTTTTTTTTTTTTTTTTTGTGTAGAAAATCCCAAGGCAGCACCAGTAAGTTAGTTTATATCTTATCTTAGGTTCTCATTAGTTGAATTCAGACACAGAGAAAGGCTTCATTAAATGTGCTCTGGTCTTTCCTCTTGAAGTCTAAACTGTTTCAGTTTTTCATCTGTTCAGTCTTTATCATCATTATTTCCATTCTAAAATTTACCGTATGTTTCCATTTGGGTTACTTTAAAAAAAAAAAAAAACAATAATCCAGTTGCAGAGAGGTGAAAAAGTTAGATGACCCCATGTATTAACAACTGAGACTTTGGTCCATGTCATCAAGAATACTCATTCCATGAGGGTTCAATATAGTTTTCTTAGATTTAAAAAAAGTCTAATTTATGAATGCTGTTCTGTTGTTTATACAAGACTCAACAAAATTCTTAACCCTGTATGAAATCATTAACAATAGCACCATCTATTTAACATTTGTTTACCAGGAAATTCCAACTGGGGCAGAACCCATTTTCAGCAGATGCCCAGGGAGAAACACTCCAAATGCATGTCTTTGGTTTGTGGAAGGAAACTGGATCACCTGGAGAAAAACCCACAAGAATGGAGGGAGGACATGCAGATTCCACACAGAAGGCACCTCAGGCAAGAATTGAACTGGAACCTCTTGCTGTGAGGCAACAACGCAAAGCGCTGTACCACTGTTCCACCCATGGATAAACTTTTAGTCATTTCAGTGACCCTGCACATTGAATGAGCTGCCACCCCTGAACTCATGCACTTTCTTCCATTTACTTTAGCTGGACTTCAGAGAAATGTTGTCTTTATGGTTAGTTATTAGATAACAAAATATTTGCTAATAAATTCTAATTATAATATAATAAACTGTTACCCAGAAAATTTTACAGATGAGTGATCCAATGAATTTATACCATTTACTTAAAATGATTTTAGAAAATATGTACTTATTCCTAGGCTAATATGCAGCATGTAGTTTGCTCAAACCCATTGTGTTAATAAATGGAGCATTTAATTGTTAAATTCTGTCTGGTATGCACTAAAATGCCAGTTGAAGGAGGAAGGGTAGGTTTCCTTGATCTGTAATCCTGCATGTCATTGCCGTACTAATGATGTCCCTTTCTTTTCTTGATAGATCTCACATATTAGGCCATATGTCATAACCCAAATAATGCATCCTTAATATTTTCTCATTACATAACAGTACATTCTGCAATCCATGTACAGTAAATTTTCTTTCTCTCTCTTGCTCTCTTTCTTTCTATTTCTGTCACTGTCTCTGTCACTGTGGTATGTTTCTTATTTTTCAGCTACTCCATCTCATCACAACATACCTCTCAAATGGTGAGACTTTTGCAAATGTCCAGATTTTTTTACCTCATATTTTTGGTCTGTTCCCCATCAAATTCATGATTTTCTGGCAAACCCCTGAGGATTGAAGTTACTAAATAATGACATACATTTCAATTTTAAGCTTCCTATCCTTCTGAAAATGCATGCTAATACAAAGCCTATTATTTTAGCAACTTTCTACATTTATAAGAGCAATATTTAAAGCTTGTCCCTATTTGTGGGGCTTTTACCCCTATTATTTTAGACTCTATCCAGATTTCTTGGGCTAAGAGGTTAAGAGCTATGCATCAGAAATCCCTTGACAGCTCATATCCATTTTCTGACCATAAGAGTTTTATCTTATTTCATATCTCCAACAACAATGTTTCCCCTGCCTTGCTCTTCATAGCAATGCACCTACAGATAAGTGCAACTTCTGATATTTTGGTCATATTTCCTGAGTAGAGTTTCTATTTGCTTAGTCATTTATTAAGACATCTACCATCTCACACAAAATAATTATATTCTCACCAATGGGTCTGACAGTACATCTGAAATGGGATTAAATCACTTCAAATACATTTTTTTCAACAATGAAAGACGGGCAGGATTCACGAAGGCATGCACGGAGTGTAAGAGACGTGTAACACTCCATGCAAGCCTCGCGATCCAGGAACAGCCCTAAACTCCGTGTAAGAGACCAGCTAAAACGTCTCTTACATAGACTGGGCGTGGATATGCTAAATACCTCACTTGCAGCCAAAAGGTATGCAAATGAGGTATATTAGTGATCCACGAAGCAGAAACCAGCCCGTGTAAGAGACGTTTTAGCTGCAGAAATGTACTCAGTTGACAACTGAGTATGTTTCTGCAGTAATCACAACAGAGCCATGTCAGCTCCAAATAAAGGGTGCATATGTGTCAGGCAGCATGCCAATGGCCAAATATGTGGCCATTGGCAAGGTAACCCGATGCAAAAATTATAAAAATATAATTTTTTAAATGCAGCGCAGCCCCAAGCAAACGGGTTGCGCTTTATAAAACATAAAAATGAAGGTTATAAACCCACAAATGTGGGTTTTATGCAATACATGGAATGACAATGCAGGGATCAGCAGACCAAAAACAACATGGCCACCGCGTAGTGGTTGCTAAGGGGGGAAGCTGAGTCTAAGACATGTCACTAAGCATTAGTAGGCAATCTCATGTAAATGAGGGTTAGGATACTGAATCCCACAGTCACATAGCAAATGAGCACAGTCTGAGTAGCATAAGAGATACATAAGGGGGAGGAATAGAGTAGGAGATAGGTGACATCACAGGGGGGAATGGTAGAAAGAAATCCAGTTCATTGGAGGTCAGTGTAACATGACAGATGACAGACACAGATCAGGGAAAGAGGAGTGCCACAAGATAAGCATGGGAAAGTCAAGAAATGGAAGATGTACACTGTTACTTACACCAAAGTTTCTTGCTGGGCGTGCATGCGCACGTGTGCGCGCCATGAAGCGCGAGTAGGGCAGTGTGCGCACGTGTAAGGCACACTGAGCATGTGGGAGCGTGTTGGTAGACTTGTAAGACTGTTTGTGCTGGTGTGCGCGCGTTTTAACCCGAATAGGCAGATCCTGAACCGTGTAAGCATGTGTGTGCGCGTGTAAGCCACTGTGAGTGCGTTTCTGCTGGTATGCACGCTGCTCCCCCCTGAGGAAACAGAAAGGAAAAAGGAAGCAAAAAAATTAGTAGGAAGCTAGCAGGGAATACTGCTGGAGCTAGCAGGTGAAAACAATTAGAAGCAGGCAATTACACAGGCAGAATAGTAGCCCAGCCCAACACTTAAAACTCTGCAAACAGCAGTGCAGGATGTTTCTCTCAAGAGACACTGCAAGACAGGAGTAAGCTATTAGAAGTGAAAACTGAAAAAGCTGAACTCAGAGCAGAAATGTTAGGGGCTGCCATAGCTGTCATAATGAGACATAGGCGACTTGCTGAGGGTGGTGACAATGCAGATGGTGCCAGACAACCCACAGTGAGGAGATGGAGAAGAGTGTACAGGCCCAGGGTCACCTACCACGGGTTACATGAGCTGGAGATAGTAGAGCGCCATAGAGTGGACAGAGAGCTCCTGCAGCAAATAGTTGAGCTGTGCAGGCCACGCCTCACACACAGAACCAACAGAGGGGAACCCATCCCAGTGCAAACCAAGGTATGTGTTGGCCTAAGAATACTAGCAACAGGTACCTTCCAAAGACCAACTGGTGATATGATGGGGATATCACAGGCATCAGCCTCCAGGGTACTGCACCAGTTCCTGGATGCCATGTCAGCACATGTCGGTGATCATGTATATTTCCCCAATGCCCGTGAGGTATTGGCCAGCAATATGCGTCTCTTCCAGCAAATAGCGGAATACCCTGAGGTAGTGGGTGCAATAGACTGCATGCACATACGCATCAAAGCACCAGCCGGTGAGCGATGTAGGGCCTACATTAACAGCAAGGGCTTCCCCTCCATCAACTGCCAGGTCGTGTGTGATGCCTAGGGCATAATAATGAATGTGTGTGCTGGCTGCCCTGGGAGCTACCATGATTCCCACATCTGGCATTTGACGCAGCTGTACCAGACATTTGCCAATGGGGACATCCCACATGGACACCTAGTGGGGGATGCAGGTTATGCACTGGAGCCGTGGCTGATGACACCCATCAGAAACGCACACACACCTGAACAGGAACGCCATAATGAGGCACACGCACAAACACGTACTGTAATAGAGCATGTGTTTGGGCTGCTCAAGTCATGGTTCCGATGTCTGGACACATCTGGTGGAGCCTTACAGTACACACCAACTACATGTACTCAAACTGTCATGGTATGTGCTATGCTACATAATATGATCTTGCGAAAACAGCTACAGCAGGACCAGCATAGGGCTGGGCCAAACAGCCCCCCACCATTCCCAAGGCCATCACAGGCAGAGCATGACTCGGAGGAGGAACAACCTGAGCCTGCCCCAGTAGGCAGAAGGAGGCGTGCCCAGTATGCCCTGGCCTTGGCAAAGAGGCAACGCATAGCACATACACTGGCTCAGTAGGAACCATGGGAATGATACCCCCTCTGACTCACTCAAATAATAACATGGATGCCTAAAATGACATGATCTGCTCACAAACATATACAGGGAGTGTAATATGCGCATCCGACAGAGGCAGCCCTGCAGCACCACCTGAGGCATGAATGCCATGTGTTAAGTAATGTAACACCATGTACTATATGAACACCTGAGGACCCTGACTAACATCCACCCTCACCAAGCATGAAGCCACAAAATGACGATGGGATGATCAATTGCAATAACTGGCTGAAGTAATGCAGTTAGTCAAAGGGGAGCCAATGTTTTCCAGCCTTGGAAGACATGCGGAGCATGACATGATGCACCACCTGCTAGGGGTGGTGTGCACCTATCAGTCCAGGCCCCATGGATACTGGCAAAGGCTGTCAGTACCCACAGCATGCCCTGAATAGGTAAGTCTCAAAACACAAACCCACCTTCATAGGTACCACAAGGGATAGGAACCTAGATGTAATGCTACCCAATGCCAGAAGTCTAAACAGCAAGATGTGTGCAGTGTAAACGCACACAGTATGGAGAATGTAGATATCAGTCCTGTAATAGAAAACTGGGTCAAGACTCACATCAGCACCCTAACACTACCAGGTCACATCTCATACTGTGCTGTACAGCTGCAAAACATGGAACAAGCTACAAAAGGAGGGTGACTAGCAATAAATGTCAAGGATAACCACACCCCCATGTTGGTACCACAACAAGAAGCAGCATGGATTAGCCATGGTCAAATACCAATGGCTAAAACCGCCTCCCAGTATATAGCCTGCTGCAGACTACTGTCCTAATACCAGGAACTGCACTTGGCCTATGTTGGAATACAAGAATATATCAAGCCCCCCAAACCACATTATATTGCTTGACTGAAAATACCCAGACATACACTGGGAGCATTATACTAGCACCAACACAGTAGGAGAAAAGTTCCCAGAATCCATAAACCAAAATGCCCAGGAACAACGTACCACTCCCACAAGAGGGGTAAGCATACTGGATGTGATAATCAGCAACATGTGTACTGGATGGCAAGATGAGAAGTGTACCCCTCACTGGTAAGACCAGACCATAGAGTAATCACACTGGATATACACATCCTGACTCCATTCCCTGGCCAGAATACCACAGTGAAAAACATGTGTAAAGCATAGGTTGCACCCCTCCAAAATGATGTGGAATCCACAAAAGGCCCTGTGCAAGTGCAGAATATGGGACACACCACAGAACATGTTATACAGGCATTCCATGAACACAGCCAGGAATGCTTGGAGTATACACTCACAAATAACAACAAGACACAATGCCATACACGCAGGCATCTGGCATGCTGGACTCCAGCCATTACCAAACCATGCAAGAGAATGAGGAAGCTACTGCATGGTAGAGCAAACATAAAAGGGAAGTAATCACTGATCAGTAGTATGGCAATAAAATATGTCCACACATACAATCCACTAAGTCCAGCCACAACAAGTAGAATCTGTGAATCCAGAGGCAATGTGACACCTGGCCCAAGTACACAGACAACCCACAACTCCCCCCAATAAATACAAATATATGTGAGAGATGCAACCATGTATCAAACCGGAGGCTGAGCTCCCCCAACTCAGTACTGTCAAAACTAGTCAAGAGGAGAAGGTAACCACATACACCACAAACCTAGTCCCACATAGACCTATCACAACTGTAAACCAAACACATAAACACAGAAAAACATTCCCGGAGGCCCTAATTACAAACACACCACATCATCAGAAGCCTCCAAAGCAGATCCCAAGCAACCACAACCTCCAAACATAGCACATGCAACACATAGTACACAAAGCTGATGTGCCAAACAGTCACAGGCCAGAAGGAGAAACAACATGCCTGATACAGTTGTAATAGGTGTCTGTATAGGCAGACACACTGCTGTCCCACTCACCAGACTGAACAAGGGAAAGGGTACAGTAAGCTGCCTGTAGGCTGCCACAATATGCCACATAACACAAGTACGCAGGTCACCCCAAAGCAAGCAAAAATATGATGCACACATTGTCCATGCTGGTGTGAATGACCTGAGATGTACCTCCCTGGACTACATGAAAAGAGACATGGATGAGCTCTCTGAGTATGTACCCCAGGCCGGTATGACACTGGCCATTTGCAACATCCAACTCTCGCCAAGAATGATGCCACAGTACAAACACAGAATGATCATCTTTAACAGGTGGCACAGTTACAGCTGTCAGTCCAAGAGGGTCTAATGTCTGTCTGCTTGAGATGTCATGCATGACAAGCCATGCTGCTGTTCCAGGGATGGCTTGCACCTGTTACCCCTGGGCGTCTGGATACTGGATAAGGCCTTTGCCACCTCCATAGAGCCGTATGTAGGCAAGGCCAAAAAGACTACCCACCACCCTAGAAAACATAAGTGGTAAGAAACATAAGGGTAATGCTGACCAATGCCAGATGTGTAAACTGCAATATGCATGCCCCTGAGGCACTTCCCAGTATGGAGAACATCGATGTCTGTGCAGTGACAGAAGCCTGCTGCAAGCCTACTGATGGCACACCAGCACTACCAGGTTATACCACATATCATGCGTTATGGCCCCAACACCTGGACCAAAACAACAAAGGAGGGGGAATATCCATATGCAGCACAGACACCCATATGGCCAGGTAACTGACAATGCACAAAGCAGCGGAGACCACCCATGTGCACCTAAGTGTAGTCAAAACTGCTGTACAGTCTGTACCATGCGACAAACCACACTCTCACACACAAGAACTCCACCCAGACATCCTGAAGACACTGGAGAGTATGAATGTCCCACCAAATAACAGGCAAGGTACTCACAAATTACCACATAAGTGGTAAACCATTATGTATGCAAGGAGTAATCAGGGACCTAGGGACACAAGTCGACAGTAATCTGTCATGTGACACTCACAATGCCAATGTGGCTAGGAAGATTGTCGATATTGGACACCGTATCATGAAAGGATTCACATCTACATCAACAGAGGTCACTGTGCCCCTGTACTGTTCCATTATCAGACCCATAATCTAGTACAATGACTCATATGGGATGTACCGTACGTGACACCTGCAGTGGTTCGGAAGACCTCAAAGGTACCCCACCAAGAGGATAAAGGGTGTCAAATATATGTCATATGCTGCCTGGTTGTAGACACCCCAGCTGAATGCAGTCACAGACTGCCTACACAGAGGCATTGTATGTCTGTTGTACAAGGCCATGTCCAACACAGGAGTAATGGACATGCTCCACCACAGGAAATCAAAGCCATTGGAGCTGTGAGAGTGACAGATGTCAGCCTCAACACATAATGAAATAGGATGTGCTGGAGGGACAGATACATAACCCAGAGGCTCCCCACATCCAGAAACAGGATCCCAATCCATGTTAGGCAGAGCCCCTCACTGACACCCCTCAACAGGAATATTGCCAAGTGGATGGATGATCGTTCATGTACACTGGGGGTCTTCACTGTGTCACGTCCAGACAGAGGCACAGTAAAGAAAATCATAAATGGCCATAATAGTCACATAGCAAGGGGCAGCGAAAGACACACACACTCTGGCTTGGCTTACTAATGCCCTAGGGTGGATAGCCTAGTATGAACCCATGAACCTATAAAGATACAAATAGTACAGGACATTAAGGATAATCACAAGGCTTACTTAACTGATGGTAGGAACCATGTTGGGAATCCACAGATATGCTCCGAATCACACAGATATTACAAACAACATACCAAACACACACACATATTGCCAACATACAACCTGACAGGTGCAGTGCAAACCCCCCCCCCCCACCAGAATGCAAAATATCTATCCCAGCAGACTGCTGGTCCCCTGACATTGCAGATGCTGAGGTAACAGCCTTCATCTGCAAAGCAAAACACACAGCAGCAAAGGTATGTGATGGTGTCCTGGGCTAAGGCCAACATGGACTCCAAGAATAATGGAATGCCAAATCACACTACTGCCCAATGTCAGCCTTACCACAGGATATGTACCCAAAGAGCAGTGTACAACAACAGTGGTCCTTCACAACAAAGGTGTTTCCTGAATGGATACTGCAAACTAACACCCCAGGATCCTGACAAGCTTGGTCTGCACAGCTATGGAAAGTATCAGTATGTACCGCAGACATGAAGCTATCGTGGACCTACTGATACCGGACCCCACACAGTGTGGCTGTTGTAACTGCAGATCCTGCTCCTAAACATGTTTGACCCATTTTAAACAGTCATTAATGTCATTGATGAGGACAATGTGGTCCACACAGCGTAGCTGGACCATGCATATCCTTCCAGACAATACCCTACAAGTTCAGTATGGATATGTTCACCAGCTTAAATATATACCCCTATGTCAGTAGAGGGGTTGCAAATCAGACCAAGGGCAGAACTGACATGGTCAGACATGCTGCATCCATGTCAGACTACAAAGCAGATATGAGTGGCATCCCACAAGGATTGGTCCTGGGACCCCCCCCGTTCCATATATATAGGTACAGGCCAACATGGAAGGACTGTGACTGAACATGTATGCAGAGGAGTACAAACAGCCCACCATATCCGACCCCCAGCTGACACAAGCAACCCACAAAAGGGCCACCTAGAAACAGACAACTGGAGCCATAGCCATGTCAGCAAGCTAATTGCAGAACTGTGTATAGACAACCACCGTGGATATTCAGTAAGTGCCCACAAATTACCACACAGATGTTAACCCATTACGTGCCTAACATGTAATGAGAGACCTGGGGACACAAGGTGATAGATATCCTGCACTGGACAAACATGTGGCTGTAGTGTTTGCAGAAACATACCATGTACCCACCCAATCATGAAGGTTGTCAGATGTAGATATAGGGAGGTCACTGTGGCTCTACAGTCATCCTTCATCAGCATCACAATTGACTACAATAGCCCCTGTGGGATATACCTCAGCAGACACCTCCATCAACTGTAAAGTCCACAACAGTACCCCACCAGGAGTAGCAAAGAGCATGAACAGATGTCATGTGTTGCCTGAGTAAACAAACTGCAGCTCCACACACTGCCATACTGCCCAGCCAGAGGCATGCTGTGCCTGATGTATGAAGCCATGTCCAAGCTAGAATCAATGAACATGCTGCACCTTGTACAATCTGAATGGCATTGAGCTATGCACATGAGAGACCTGAACCCCAGCACTGACATACATAGGACAAGCTGTACAGAATGATCCATAACACAGAAGGCACCCCCACTCTTGAGTAAACTCCCAGTACAGGTTAGCCAGAGAGTCACCTATCGACACCCCTCAAGAGGAATCCCGATGAGTGGATGGGAGATGGCAGGTTAACCCTGGGTATCACTGTTATGTCAGAGGTAGACGGAGGCACAGTATACTAACCATGACATATGTCATGGCAAACTCCAGTTACAATGTGTGTCGAAGGACAAACACACCCTGTGACTAGCATCAGAAATGGCCTAGGGAACATCGCTAGTGTTTGCCAATGTCCACCTATGTTGTGGAATATACTACCAATGTTGGGCGAGCCTGGTGTAGGTAGTCCATATCTGAACATAATGCAACATGGTCATATGCGCACAACTGGCCCCTATACAGTCTGTTGTGCTCACTATGAAGATGTCAAGCAGTGATAGGACTAAAGCCCAGGATACTGTATACCACAGTGAATGTACTGAACCAGTACACTATACGGTACTACAGTGTTAGGTCATTATGAAAGTATGTTAACAACTGTCTGCAAAGTATCCCATGCAATCCCTGCAGGCACAGTATAATCCCTGTTGTGGCAGACACGAAGCAGTTGGCCAGTTAGTACACAACATGACACCCAACACACAACCATAAACGTGAGATATTGTTGAAGTTCACACACACCCAAATATGTGGTGGACTTCAGAGTTCAACATATGGAAACCTCACACTGGGCATGCTCGCACACTTTGATAAATGAGGCATATGTCAGACAACATGCCATGGAAAGGCTGAACTGGGCATGCTCACACACTTAGGCCATATCTCCATTTAGCAGTTGGCCACACATATCTGGTATTTGTATGTGTCATTCCAGGAACCAACCACAACACAGCAATCTGCCCAGTGCACACAGTAAATGACTACAGAGACATAAGTGATATAGTGGATCGCCCTCATATTCAAACATCTTCCACAGATACACAAGTTGTTCATAGGAAAAGGGAATGCTATGGCAATAAAGACCTGCAAACAGTATAACAGCACAACAAATATTGTGCATCTGACAATTGAACATATGGGTGTAGAGGTCAATACTATGCTTGTTGCCCTAGGGAATGACAGCTTAGCCAGAGTGTGCTTGGCATCTGCATCCCCAGTACAGTAGGCTACTGTGCCACTGTAAAGTAGGTCACATAAGGCAATGTGTGAGGCTAGTGAGCTGTGCCTCTCAAGCAGGGGCACAGTGGAAATCCCAGGGTTTGAATGTGCTAACCCACAGCCATGTTGTTGGTGTGTGCTGGAAGAGGGTTGCTGAGGACCTCTAACAGTAAGTGGCCATCAATAACAGACTGAGGGGAGCTCTATCTGCATTGTCTGGGCAATTCCACTGTCAACACTGTGTTGTGATGATTATGTGGGAATGAAGTGTCGTGCCGGAACTGTTCACAGATGTCCTCCCTCTGTGGGCTACAGCTCTGCAATGTATTAGCTCACTCTGTCTGTTGGACGGCTCATATATGGCTGGTGTACACCTGACAGGTGTCTTGTTGTGGAGCAGTAATGGGTATATGTGGGATAGCATGATCAATGCAAACCTTACACATGCTCATAGAATGCAGTTGCCAAGGATTATGCAGAGTGGCCAGTATAGTCCCCCAGCATGGGTCCTTTGAAGTCGTCCACCCCAGTTTTCACAAGTGTAGAGTCTGCTTGTGCTAAATAACATTTGTGTGCAGTGACAACCTTGCCTGGGGGTGGGGATGGGATATGGATGTCCAGGGAAAGGTGGGGATGGTCAGATATCAACAATGGTGGTCTACCTCTGGTGTGGAACAGTGAGTACCCATGTTGCAGATGAGCAGGTGCAATATGTATTCCCCCATGTGGCTGTGGTGTGTGGTTCTGCCATAGCACATGGTCCCACAAATTGTAGTGGCTGTAGGGTAAAGTAGTAGAGGCCTGAGTAGTTCTCACACACAATATGCCTGTACCTGATGTTAACAACTGGAATGGTGTATTTGAACATCTGCATATGCCGGCACTTTTCCCAGGGAAGCAAAGTGTGTGTCCTGGATGTGGGAGTGGTGTTCTGGACTGGTTGTGTTGTGTGTTACAGGTCCTGTGGTCACGAAACATGGTATAGAACATAACCTGCCAGTGCGATGTGCATATCTGACCCTGACGTAGGTGGCTGAAAATGCATATATATGCTATCCCCCGCCTGACAGGTAGTACTAGATGTACATACCTCTGTAGAAATAAAGATGTCAGCACCCTATAAATACTGTAGGTGCAGACCAGATGCCCAGTAATTCTGTTAGTGCGCTCTGCTAATGCGTCTCCCTCAAGTATCATAATATAGGTTGGTAGGAGTTCAAACCATGCAAATGCTCAGTGTGTGTGTGTGTGTGTGTGTGTGTGTGTGTGTGTGTGTGTGTGTGTGTGTGTGTGTGTGTGTGTGTGTGTGTGTGAGCGGGGTTGATGTGTGTGCAAGTCTGTGTGAGGAAGATGTCCCTTTTGGCAACTGTGAAAGCACTCTACAGGATGCAAATTTCCCTATCCAAGCACGGATGATGTCAGCACCCTGTAAGTACAGCAGGAGAAGGGAAACCTCCCAATAATTCAAATAGCATGCTCCGCTAATGCATCTGTCACGAGTGTCATAACATAGTTAGGTAGGGGTTTGAATCCTGCAACTGCCCAGTGTGTGTGGAGGGGAGTTAGTCTGTGTGAGGGAGATGTCCCTTTTGGCAACTGTGAAAGTACTCTACAGGATGCACATTCCCCTATCTAAGCACGGATGATGTCAGCACCCTATAAGTACAGCAGGAGAAGGAAAACCTTCAAGCAATCCGAATAGTGCGCTCTGCTAATCCGTCTGTCACGAGTGTCATAACATAGTTAGGTAGGGGCTTGAATCCTGCAACTGCCCAGTGTGTGTGGAGGGGGGTTAGTGTGTGTGCAAGTCTGTGTGAGGGAGATGTCCCTTTTGGCAACTGTGAAAGCACTCTACAGGGTGCACATTCCCCTATCTAAGCACGGATGATGTCAGCACCCTATAAGTAAAGCAGGAGAAGGGAAACCTCCCAGTAATTCGAATAGTGCACTCTGCTAATGTGTCTGTCATGAGTATCATAACATAGTTAGGTAGGGGTTTGAATTCTGCAACTGCCCTGTGTGTGTGGAGGGGGGTTAGTCTGTGTGAAGAAGATGTCCCTTTTGGCAACTGTGAAAGCACTCTACAGGATGCACATTCCCCTATCTAAGCACGGATGATGCCAGCACCCTATAAGTACAGCAGGAGAAGGGAAACCTCCCAGTAATTCAAATAGTGCGCTCTGCTAATGCATCTGTCACGAGTGTCATAACATAGTTAGGTAGGGGTTTGAATTCTACAACTGCCCAGTGTGTGTGGAGGGGGGTTAGTGCGTGTGCAAGTCTGTGTGAGGGAGATTTCCCTTTTGGCAACTGTGAAAGCACTCTACAGGATGCACATTCCCCTATCTAAGCACGAATGATGTCAGCACCCTATAAGTACAGCAGGAGAAGGGAAATTTCCCAGTAAGTCAAATAGTGCCCTCTGCTAATGCATTTGTCACAAGTGTCATAACATAGTTAGGTAGGGGTTTGAATCCTGCAACTGCCCAGTGTGTGTGGAGGGGGGTTAGTGTGTGTGCAAGTCTGTGTGAGGGAGATTTCCCTTTTGGCAACTGTGAAAGCACTCTACAGGATGCACATTCCCCTATCTAAGCACGGATGATGTCAGCACCCTATAAGTACAGCGGAGAAGGGAAACATCCCAGTAATTCAAATAGTGCACTCTGTTAATGAGTGTCTGTCAAGTGTCATAACATAGTTAGGAAGGGGTTTGAAACCTGCAAGTGTGTGTGTGTTTGGATGTGGGGAGTTTGTGTGTGTGCAATTCTGTATGAAAGATATGTGCTTTTTTGCAATCAGGAGATCACACTACATGATGCACATTACCCTTTCCAAACACTGATGATGTCAGCACCCTATACATACAGCTGGAGAAGGAGCACCTCCCAGTAATTCGAATAGCGCACTCTGCTAAAGCATCTCTCTCAAGTGTCATAACATAGTTAGATAGGGGTTTAAAACCTGCAAGCGTGTGTGTGCTTAGATGTGGGGAGTTTGTGTGTGTGCAATTCTGTATGAAAGACATGTTAGTTTTGGCAATCAGGAGATCACACTACATGATGCACATTACCCTTTCCAAACACTGATGATGTCAGCAACCTATAAGTACAGCCAGAGAAGAGGGACCTTTTAGTAATCCGAATAGCGTGCTTCACTAATGCGTCTCTCTCACATGTCGTGACATAGTTAGGTAGGAGTATAAATCCTGCAAGTGGGGGTAGTAAGGTGTGTGTAATTGCAAGTGTGAGAGAACCGATGCTTTTGGCAAATACTACAATACACCAGATGCTGCATATTCCCCCAGTAAACACAGGGGATGTCACCACACTATCAGCACAGCCAAACAGGGCTAGTTGGCCAGTAATGCCAATAGTGCGCTCTGCTACTGGGTCTATTACCATTGTCAGAGTACAGATAGGTATGTTTTGGAAACCCACAACGTCACGTGTGGTTGTGTCACAAATTATGACCTTGTGTGGGTCTTTGTGCATAACGATGCATACCATTACCTAAACCAGCAATGGCAATGCACACATGATGTATGTGTATGACACATACACATAAATACCTGTGACCTGCAGTAGTTACCATGTCTGACACGTGCCTCGAGTGGATAAATGGTATTTGCAATGCATAACAATATGACTGTGTCTTACTGTGCAGGGGCCACACGTGGTATGTGTCTATACAGTGTGGGTGTATATGTTAAAATACCTACAGCAAGGGATACACATCTGGTCTGGGCCATATAGTCTACATGTAGTCGATGTACAGGTGCTGCATGTTCCCACCTGTTGTGGGAGGGGTAACATGTTATTCCACTGCAATTCAGTGACCACATGCTGGGAACCCTTCAACTAGTTTGTTGTAGCTACAGTAATGCTCATGCACAATGTTTGGCTGGATGTAGTCCAGCCATATAAAGACAGTTCTTGAGACTGTCATATTGCCAGTGTTGTTATGGAGGATAGGGGGGTTTCCTGTGTATTGGGAGGGTTGTGTGTGCTAGGCTATGAACCAGAAGGCAGTCCAACACACTGTTAGCTGCACATGAATAGGCCCTGATGCTTTGTGCTGTGCCAGTAACCTGGAGGTGTGTGTATCTGTGGTGCCTTGGGATACCACCCCCCTGTCCATGTGTGTTACATGTGTAGGGGACGACAGGCATGGTATGAGGTATAACCTGGCAGTGATGGGTTGCACCTGTGAGCCGTGAATCAGGACTCCGGTACTGCACAGACATTGCAGTTCACAGTGCAGAGGACAGTGTCCAGTGCATGCATCTTGCGGTGTACACTGCTGGTGTTGTGTAGCATCACTGTTACTGTCCTATCCTGTGTGATACCCACAGAGGTGGCTATGTAATCCGTGTCCAGCAGCATAAGGCACTATGTGTGTATCAAGGGGCTTATTTCATAGCACTGACATATATGACTGCACACGTGGATAAATGCCAGGTAAGACATGTGCAATGTGTCACAGGCAACGTAAATGCGAACAGGACATACAGTGACGTTCTGTCATGTGTAAACCTGACATACGTATCGTACGCTATGCAGATGTCACTAGGAGTCCACAGAAGCACTGTAACTCTGCATTGCAGGTGGAAGCAGTGTTCCAGGGAACCCCAAGCGAACATGCATGCAAACAAAGCTACAGTAAGCAGGGCTGGAAGTAATCCATTGTACAACAAAGAAGGGGTAACACTAACAGTAGGTAACAGTGCAAATATGTAGGCATTATCAACATGTACCCAGGAATGCACAGCGCAGATGCCCATGGTAGAACTGATACTATGTCATAGTTAATTGTGATTTGGAATACATTGGTACTGCACACATATCAACATGCGCAAACATCCACATTGCATAGTCGTTGTGGTCAACTTGCCACCATTACTGTACATGTCCATCATTGCGTATCACTACTTGCATTAGCTTCCACCCTGTGCTACCCATGTATGTGGCTATCTGTTGACATCCTTACCACCAGTATGCAATAATGTGCAGCTGTTACACTTTGGTACATACTATGGGTGCAGATAACAATTCAGGACAGTCATACGGTTACTGCATCAGGCATGCTGGGATATACACACAGTCATATCAGCACACTGTACTGTTACCAACATGATACTACTAATACACTTCTATGTAGTCACCCTGTGCATCAGCAACGTGTTTACCTGTTCCTACACTGATGTTGGAGATTGCAGGAGGTGGCACAGTTTCATCAGATGCACAGGGTGTGAATTAGATATGCCTGAGTCTGCAACTGATACCACCAATTGACATGTGTGTGTATGTGTGTTGGTGAGGGACAGCAGTACAGGGTGGGGCACTGTTGGTGCAGTGTGTGCATGTATGTGGTAGCCCTAGGTGTTAACATTTCGCATGTGTGTATGCACGCACACAGTTCCACCTCATGGCTGCCATATACAGGGGCTTGTGGACAGCCACAGACTGCACCTGGCAGATCATACAGATCAGTGTCTGTGGGCACGGACACGGTACCTGTGCCTGGCAGGGGTGCTATGGACCATATCCAGTACTAAGCCAGACTGGGTACTGTCATCAGAAGCGGGAGTGTGTTGACTGGACACAGGTCCCTGTTGGGACTGTCCAGAGCCACGTGCATGTGATCTCCTGGGGCGTTCCGATGACAGCACAGACCCAGCATTGCTGGGGCTGCTGCTGGCACTATGGGGGCGTGCGCAGGCCTGTTGTCATCCGCGCTGACTGCCAGCTGCTGCTGTTGCTGGCATACGGCCACGTCGACGCCGCAACCGCACACCATTGCCCTGGCTCATGGACATGTGGTTGTGGAACTGCTGTAATATGTCCCCACAACGTCTGTCTATGACATTGGTGAAATTACGGATAGCATCCGCGATGTCACGCATACTGTCAGTCATGGCTGTGCGACATGCTCTCAGCTCCCTCAGACCCTGTCTGGTGTACCTTTCCATACGCGACTGTGCCTGCATGACAGCTTGAAACATAGCTGAGGTTGACAGACCTCTTTGGGCACGTCTGCCAGAGGCAGTACGCCCATGGATGCTCCCACGAGAACCCATGGGCAACTGTCTATGTGGTACCATCGCAGGACCCTGCCCATGGCTGCATTGTGGGGAAGCATGTGCCACAGATACCACATTACCCTGGTCAATGCCCACTGTATCCTGTCCATCACCTAGGGACAATGGTGACATAGGATGTACTGGCAGGATGACTGTGCGCAATGATGGGGCTGACAGCTGTGTACTGTCAATTGGCTGACCAATGGCGGACCCTGACACACCTTCCTGTGCCATTACACAGATATCTTCATTACCAGTACCTGTGGCCCCAGATTCAGGTTCCCTGCAGCAGGACACCAGAGCAGCACCAGAACCTGTGGGAGGAAGACAGGAAACACAGTTTACAGTGTCCACACAATGTTACCAGTGATGCACTTATGCACACATGCACACGTGGACACATGCATACATGCGCACATGCACACATGGACACAGTCACACATGCACACATGCACACATTCACACATGGACACATGCACACATGCACACGTGGACACATGGACACATGCACACATGCACACGTGGACAGATGCACACATGGATACAGGCACACATGCACACATGCACACGTGGACACAGGCACACATGCACACATGCACACCCCGCAGTATACACACAGAGCACTACTGAGTTACACTAGTATTACTAGCACTATCAGGACTATTATAGGTATTGTTAAAACACACTCACCAGCATGGATGGCCTGCCTTGCTGTAACACCGGAGGGACCTGCAGAAATGAGGAGATTAATGTCAGTGGGCACAACTGTGCCACTGATACTGCATATGATACAGTGCAGTAGTACACCAGTTGCCTTTCACACTTCAGCTGCTGATATTGCCAATATCACTCCTGCACAATTACATACTATGTTAACAACTAAATACCATGGATACACCTTACACATGCATAAACTAACAGTGTACAGAACAGTCAAGTGTACATATGGCATATTACCTGCACACTCCATGTTGTGCTGCTGTGTGGATCCAGCCTCCATCATGATGCAGGTGTATTGCTGTTGCTGTTCCGGGGCTGGAGCCACAACACTTAGGAGTAGCCCCTCCAGTCTGGTGAGGGGGGATGTGTAGCCACCCCACCTCCTGTGGCAACCTGTTGCCTGTGGATATCCGATGCACGCTGATGGACATTTCTGATTAAATCACTGCAGTGATATCATACCTGCTCATATGTCCTATTATGCGTGCCAATGTCATTTACCCTATGGACAAGGTCTTGCCACAGTGCAGTCCTCTCCTGCTGATTCTGGCTGGTGTGGGAAAACAGTATGTCATAATCCCGCACCAGGCTCTGGTGTATCTCCTCATCTTCTGCTGCAGAGTAGGCGGGATTACGCTGACGCGCCATCTCCCTGGAAGAGAACACAAACAGGATATCAGCAGACTATGTCAGCAATATATGGCACACATACTATACATGATACTCAACTGTAGTGATATATTACTACTCCTATATGTAGCATGTGTGTGTCTCTTGGTGGATACACAAGTACATGGCCAGATATCAGTGCTCAGCCAACACCTGTGCAACAATACCTGCCACATTCCATACAACATAGTAGCATGCCCCATCGGTCAGCACACTGCGACAGGTCCAATGCACAACCTCACTCTGGGGGTTCATACCAAGGTACTGTATGTGGAACGCCATCCACTAGTGTGATCTGGACACAAGTTACTCGGCCTGGATATACATATCCCACCACCACCACCAGCACAGTAGACTACTTTGATATGTATGTGATTAGACAGTTATTCACTTGTTAGGACTGAGATGGTATCCATGCAGCCAACTGGGCCAGTGTAAGCCACAACCCACACTGCTGACCTCTTTGCGAATGCTTCCCATGGACATCCCAAAGATTGCATGGAACATGCACACACATTTCTAACCCAGACCCTATGCACAAAGGTTAGGCATCCTGTCCGGTGGACCCCAGACAAAGGCAGATTGTATAACAATAGAAGGAGGCTACTGCAGGACAGAGCAGATTCACATTAAGGGAAGGCATCTGTGGTCAGCACTGGTAATAAGCTACGGTCTCACATAACAACATCCACGGCCTACTCTGGGAGGTAAATGGCCATGAACACTATAGATAACCACAAGGCCTTCTTCAGTTATGTTACACATATGGACCAAATGCCTCAGATATACTCTGAGTTAATACACACCTACTTAACATTCACCAAACACACAGATATTGGCAACATTCTTGCCGACAGGTTCAGTGACCGTATCCCCCCTCCTTCTCCCCCACAGGTAGACATACTTATCACAGCTGAATGTAACCTCCCAATCATCTCACATGTCCAGGTGAGGGCCGCCCTCAGCAAAGCAGAACACGCAGCATCAATGTGACCTGATGGTATCCCTGGATGTGTGCTACGTGAACTCCAAGAGGACATACAACCGCATATAAGACTGATATTTAACCTTGGCTGTACTACATGATATGTACCTGAACACTGGCATACAGCAACAGTGGTCCCACTCCACTAAGGAGGCACCTCTACTGACCCTGGGAACTACCGCACCATAAGCTTAACCAGCCTGGTCTGCTAAGCTATGGAATTATTCAGTATGGAACGCATATACAGCGATATTGGGTACCTGCATACACTTGTTCCTGGCCAGTTTGCCTTTGTGATGGGCTGATCCTGCCTTTTGAACCTGGTTGACCTTTCAAAACAGTCACTACAGCCATTGATGAGGGCAACGCAATCCATACAGCCTACATGGACTTGCCTAAGGCCTTCAACACAGTACTCCACTCAGGCATCATAGACCAGCTCATTAGCTTACATCTTACTACATATGTCACATGATGGGTTGCACACTGGTTGACATACAGAATCCATAATATCGATATTGTAGGAGCCATGTCAGACTCAATGCCAGTCACATGTGGTATCCCACAGGCCTCTGTCCTAGGACCCCTCTTGTTTGGCATTTATTTCTCAGATGTAAATGCGAACATGTGTGGGTTGTGGATGACAAAGTTCCCAGATGACTGCTAACTAAGTGCCATAGTCGTTACATCAGCTGACACACACATTCTACAGACAGGCCTCACTGCAACAGAAAACTGCTGCCAGGATCATGGCCTAACACTGACTGACATGTAATGTATATTCATCCCCTTTTGGTGGAACTACGTGCACACAACATATCACATGGACATACCTATAGATACAGACCTATGACACATATGGAGGGTTCACAGTATGCAGACTATTAACCTGCTACTTTACATTACCTGTGTTTGTTGCAGCTGGTTGCGTTACCACTACTACTGCTTCCTGCTGCTGCTGGCACGGCTTGCTACTGTCACTGCTGACAGCTTAGACTCAGTGTGTGTACCGTGTGTTGTTGTTTGTGTTTAATTTTCTCTCTCTCTCTCTCTCTCTCTCTCTCTCTCTGCCTCCAGACAGTGCAATGAATGTATTGCATGTGTGGAGTGTGAGTACAGGATGCTTTTGTAGGTATCTGCATAAGTCCATGTGATGGCCTCTGCACCAATTGTAAGCCAGCATTTGCTAATTGCATGCAGCCAGTTGTGTACTGATTGCAGTTCTCACTGTGATTTCAGGACAGTGCTATAAAAGGGTATGTGAGATAGGCATTGTCCTTTCAGATTGTAAGGGCGGGGACCATGCTTGTATGCTGTGGACATTGTTCTGTGAGTGTAAAGGTTAGTATCTCTCTCATGATTCAGGCTGTGTTGTAGATTCACATTTCTCCATTCCTCTCTCCTGTTTCCTGTAGTAAGTGTGTATGCACATTGACACCTACAACTATATATATATATATATATATATATATATATATATATATCTATATATATGTAAATATACATACATTTATATATGTACATTAACTGGCATTATTACCTACTAGCTACCAACTAGCATGGCTGTTTCTGTTCACACACTACTATTATGGAAATCCATTAGTCTTGACAGTAATTCTAAATGACATGCTTTGTGTACTACACATCCTATATTCCCTTTACATTCATTCCTACTATTACATGATATATTTATTTTAGCACAATGATCTTGCATAACAGTCATGGCTTAGTGGTAGGTCATGCTGACTACTGTTTCCAAGGTTCTGGGTTTGGGACTGACAGTGGGATTTTATTTTGCTTTTGAACTGACTACAGGACCTGTCAATCAGAGTGACTAAGGCACTTTTAAGCAGTTGTAACCGGGTTAGCACTGGTTTGCACAGAGCTCCCGCATGCGCACTGGCGTTCAGCTCTGCGCACACCCGCTTACAACTGCTTAACAGTGCTTACTCTGGCGCACACCTGTGCTATTTTCTTTGAAAGAAATGAAAATGGGGAGACAGGAAAGTGGTGAAAAAGGGGTCACAAAGAGGGTAAGACAGTATGGAAACAAGCTTGGGATTTGCAGGAGGGATGTAGGTAAGGCCCATAGCTGCCCATTTCTTCAACAGCAACAGCTGTGCATATGTATGTAATTTGGTGTGACATTTGAAACCTTCCACCCCTGAGAGAGGTGTCAGGACAAGAATAATACTTGTTGTACAGCCAATTGTAATTGATAGTTTCCATGTCCAGCAGACATGTGTGCGGAATAGGCAGCTATGTATGGGGCGTAATTTTTTTGTGGGTACAGAGTGCCCTTTTTTTTTTTTTCAGGTGAGAGTGGTATGTCAGGTGAAGGAAGTCGGTATAGCTGGGGAGGTAGGTTGGGTAGGTCAACAGACAAGACAAACAAGACGCATACAGGGGCGGTGTATGACACGTGTGGGGGGGTTACACAATTGATGGGGACGGATATTTGGATATCCAGAGCCCATGAGCCCACAGATGGCAACATTGGAACTGATATCCCCACCCATGGGCAGTTGCCACTGTTCCTTCACTGCCCAGGACGGGGCTGTGCCGGGGGCTGTGTAGGCCGGGCAACAGGCATGCCCGTAAGTTGTACCACCTGTGCCTCAAGCTGGCGTAGGGGCCCAAGAACAGAGTCCCGGATCTCCCTACGCACCACAGTCTGGATGCTACAGAGGGTGAGTGGTGGTTCTCCTCTGGCCACACTGGCAGAGGGGGGACGGGCCCCATCCCCTGCAGTGCTTCCACCCGCAGGTGGCACAGGGCCACCGGAGGAGGGTCCAGACTGGGCACTAGTGCCAGGTGCACTCGCCAGCTGAGGTGGGAGAGGTGGGTCCGCTGGAACCCACCTTCCCTGTCATCCTATGTTTTGCATTATGTCATGACAGTTTGGGTTAGTAACATATAATACCATTCGCAATTAGTTGTAACAGCATGCATTAGTATTCCCATTAACCAAACACCCAGATATTCACACCATTGAACAGCGAGCATAACACATGCATAATTTGAACAGCAATACACAGTCCAACAACATGCAGGGTTGATTGATGGCAACAGGCCATCAGGTTTGGATGTATGAACAGGGCGGATGCATAAACGGACATGCAAATATTTATGACCCAACAGGACAAATGTCCAGGGGTGTTAATTGTGATTGCACATACCATTTTCACGTGGAATGGGTTATATCTGGTTATAGGGTGGGGTGAAGAAAATAATATTAACACCTTCGAATACCAATACATATGCTGTACATTGCTAATAGCTGCACATATATACACACTACTGTTCTAACTACAGTTTCCTATATGATAACTACTTCAATTTGGTGATAGGACTGTTACTGCTACATCAATATATATTTTATTGTTCTTCATACACATTCATATCTGGCTTTGTTCAGCTACATCATCCTGCTACATTTGCTTTATATAGCTATAGACAACTGTGGATGTTTGGTATGTCAGACAATCATACTATCTGCATATTGCAGACTGTGAGCAACATATCCAGATTTTGGGATACACATTCCAGCTGCAGCAACACTTTGAACAGATTTCGCTGTTTGGTTTTGCTTCTCACATTCATTTCTTTCTGTACTGACTGCAGTATACTTTATTCAGGGGTTATTACTACTTTATTGGTGGATTCATAACTCTTTCTCACACTCTCTCACTTGTTTTCATTTTACCATTCGGGATGGTACTTACTTCTAGGCTTTATTGACATGTTTTACCTGTAGTTATTACAATCCTTTCCAGCAGTCTCACTTCTGTCATGTTTCAGTATTTCAACAGGGGTATATTTCACACATGTGATTTGCTCATCTTCTGCGGCTGTACTTTTCAGCCTGCTGCATGTTGTGTACTATTATATTACAGGTGGGGCATCTTTATTTCAGACTTTATTTCAGACATTTTCATTTTTCTGTTTGGATTACAGACTGCAACACACTTTTGTAATCAAGCAATACTTGCAAACACTCTTACACTGTTACTTGCACATTCTATTACTTAGTGACAACACTGCACTCTTTTGCTAACTGTCATACTTTTATATTTCTTTACAGTTACTGGGAGAGGATTACTGACCTGCCTGGTGGTGCAACCGCACCAGCCTATTGCCATAGGCTCTGCGGTTCGCAGAATGGACACCTGCAGCTGTAATATAAATTAAGTAATATTGGAATACACATCTCCATAATATCAGCTAGTTTAATTTCTTACATACATAATTAAATGTAACTTACTCAGTAGTGGGGCGTTGAGCATTTGCCGGGCCTCCTGGATCCAAAGGTTCAATTGGTCCTGCTTGCGTCTCTTCAGGTCCGCATGGTGGTGACGAACCTGCTCACCAGACATTGGAATCCCTGTGGCACTGTTGAGATCATGAGCCAACCGGTCCCACACCTCAGCCCTATATGCTCCCCACAGGACCTGGCCCTGCATGAGTTGGGCCTCATGATTGTGGACTAGGAGCCAGACCATGTATCTGGACTCCTCAATGCCCCACCTCTGTGCTCGAAAGCAACTACCCTCACCTACTCCTGACATTCTGGCTGCAAGTTAGTTCTACAGTCTTTTATGCTGTGTATTCCCACCTATGGGGCTTATATATGCTGTTTTTCCCGCACATATCTGTGATTGGCCATTTTGGAATTGTATCAACTTCACAAAACCTGCTTTGTCATGCTCCACTTTGTATTCATTCCTATATATTTGCTATTACTGCATTTATAGGTACTGCTGTCATGACTTAGTGGTTCAGTACCTTGACTATGGTGCATAGTATCCTGGGTTCGAACCTGGCCATTGCTTTTTATTTTTTATGACTGTCTAGACAGGCTGAGGGATGTGTCTGTTAAAGGCAGTTTTGATACGGCTTGCTCAACGTTGCCCGTCGGTTAGCTTGTTGGCACGGTGCGCAGCTTCGCGCAAACGGGTTACGCTGGTTTACACTTCATTTGGCTGTTAGCATGCATATTAAGCTCAGCTAAGCTCAGCTAGGGGCACACAGTTTCAGTGTGTTAAACCACTGCTCACCTACGGGCAATCATTTTACACCTGTTAAACCACTGCTCACCTACGGGCAGATGCACTCACCTTGTTAAACTGTAGCTCAGCTATAGGCACATCTCGCATTTTTTATTGTTTTATCTCACATTTCTTCAAAATAAATGGACTATTTCATTATATTTTACATAAACTATGATTTTATATGTGTACATGTTTTTCAGGGACTTGTTTCGTGCTTATTTTACTAAAAATAAAAATTGATGTTATGGGGGCTCGAACCATGAATGCCTGCTCTTCAGCCGATGTCTCTACCACTACAATATTGCTTCTTGGCTTACTTTGCATATTTAGTTCTTATATCCTTTTCCACTGACTGCTAACTGTGGCTAAGCTATGGGCACGCCCGCGCAAATGAGCGCACTCACGGGCAAACATCTTTACAATTTAAAAAAATATATAACATGTTCATTTATATATTTTATGTTCATAGTCTGTGGGGGCATGTGTTGTGTTATGTTTATTCACATTTCCATGGCCTCTGTCGTGGGTGTTTACTTTGGGCAATTTTTCTCTTCTGGGGGTGTGTCCATTTGCAGGTCTCGGCCTATGGACACGCCCCCTACTGTCTTCCACGGACCGTGTTAGCCTTTGTGTGATTCAGCATGCCCTCATGCATATGCATGACATGCTGACGTCACACCATTTAACTGCAGCCTCCGTGTAAGCCATGTATCTCTTACACGGAGGCTTCGTGAATCCTGCCCATTATCTTTTTCAGTAAAACGCAGCAAGGGACTGTTACTTCATCTAAGTTTGCACTTGTTCTGTATAGATAACAGCAGAGTTATACAATCCAGATTTGCCATCTTCTAGAATAATGATTTTACTTTGTTTGCAATGTTAGTTCCATGAGATTGATGGCCTATTTTCAGGAGGCAAATGTAATACATTAATATAGATGTGAGATATATGGTGAAAACATTAGGAAGAGTCCACTAGTCCTTACTAACTTTTTATTAGAAGGTACCAGAGGGCTAATCCATGCTGAAGAGACATAAGGAAGGTGGAAAAGGTAAATGCTTATAGGGTTGATCAAGTCAGAGAACTGATAGTGGAAGTGAGTGTAGGTAAGTTTACCTACATAAGCCCTTGGAATATTTTGTGAGGTTTCTCAGGTACAAGTATTACCTGTTGAAATGGTTGGGTTGGAATTTCTGGAGAAAACTGAGGCTTTTTCTTATGAAACAGTAATTGCCATTGTAGTGGAAGGAGCTGAAGTTGCCATAATGGAGGACACTGATGACATTGCTAATGGTACAGTGTTACAATGGAGGTAGTCATCAAAGGAAGAAGACCAACGTGGTACAGTTGGATCCATGAGAAAGGTCAGTGGTGGTGGTGGTGGTGGGGGGGGGTTACACATCAAACATATGTCGAAGTGGCAGATGAGACCAAAAGAGCAATGGAAATAACTTTCTTGGCTGAAGAAAGGTTAACATTGCAATCAGAGATGTGAGACAGTTATGGAACTATATTAGTAATTGATTCACATAACTTTAACATGAAAAAGACAGGCACTATTGAACACTTACATTTGCAACAGCTACATAAAAATAAGATGAAGATTGCACATGTCATATATGGAGATATTTGTAATGGTATGACCTGAGATTCTGAGAACACTTTTTTGCCTTTTGACAAATGGAAAATACAACATTTACTGCACAGTAATGAACTCATGGCGGTATTACATTTGTTTTAGGAATCGGCCAAAAGTATGCTTTGGAAGTGAAGGTCCTTTTTTAATAAGTTATAACAGGCAGTTTTTATGAAACCTGCACAGAGTGGAAACCCAAAAATAAGTTTGTACAAAGTATGTACAAAGACTTGCATCACATTTGAGAAAGGAGTCCATCTCTAGGTAGACTTTTCAGAAAAAAAGGGAAGAACAGGTCCTTCTATGACAAGCACATTAGGGAAGTGAAGATGAAGAGAATGGAGATGTACAATTAAAAGGCAGCGAGAGAGGAAATCTGTGGGAATTAATTAGGCAAAGTTATCGTGGGAGCCTCTGTCTTTCAATAGGGTATTAGGGAAGTGTAGAGGATAGAGCAATTTAAAGTTGTAATTCAGAAAATACAGAACAAACGGTTTGAAAACTTTAAGAGCTAATATATTTACTGTAGAGAGTGTGAATACAAAGAAAAAGAAACTGGAAAGTAAATAGAAAATGTAATGTGGGCTTGATCCAGCTATCCCATGATGGGTGGGGTGAGGGCGACATATCAGTCTGCTCTAAAGGAAGCCAGGTGTGCTGCCAATTGCAGCACAGATGTTGGGGACAAGTACCTGTGAAGCAGGCATTGGCCATGCACAGAAGTATAAATGCTGTAAACAGACACTGAAAAAATGTAATATGCATTTCTTTTATAATCTTCTGTATTGCACTTTGACTCAAAAAACAATTTGGCTTATGTTTTATGAAATAATTACTGATGATTTGCATGGCTTAGATTTGATGATATAATGCTGGTTGGAATGATGCATAGCTGAAATACCCAGAAAATGCTATTGCAAAACCTAGTTTGTGTTTTGGACTTGGAGAAACTACAATAAACACTGGATTCTTGTTTTCTACAGATTTAAGTGATGCATTACTTCTTTCTGACTATATGTATATATTTAAAATATATCAATATCTATGCATGCCTGTGTGTGTGTGTGTGTGTGTGTAGATATATATATATATATATATATATATATATATATATATATATATATATATATATATATATATATATATATATATATATATATATATATATATATATATATATATATATATATATATATATATATATATATATATGTGTGTGTGTATATATATATATGTACAGGATTTTTGGACCCCGCCGATTTACGCCTGGACGATTCACCCCGACCAGTTTGACCCCGGACGGTTGGACCCGAATAAAAAAAATAATGTAAATGAAGCTAGACATCAAAACATAACTAGAAAAGAAAGACTATTTAAACATTCTTAAAACTGGTTTAGACAGCCTTTTTCTTTCTATTTATGTGCTTTGACTACACTTACTTTACAAAAAATGCAATTAGTTAGTTGAATTAATTTGTAGTTTGTAGTTTAGTTGTTCGGTGTGCAGCATTATTATCTCTACAACAGTGCAAGTGTCTTAGCTTTGTAGGTGTAGGTTCAGTTATTATTTATTGTAGCCAGTTCTTTTACATCATATCTTTTGCATCATCGGGTGTTTGGTCTGCATTTAGGTAATTTTTACTTATGCACTATATCCATTGTTCCACAGATAATATATAGACACGATACGGATGCACGTTCCATATATATATATATATATATATATATATACACACACACACACACACACACACACACACACACACACACACACACACACACACACACACACACACACACACACACACACACACACACACACACACACATGTGTGTATATATATATATATATATATATATATATATATATATATATATATATATATATAATTTTATCTGTAGGTAAAAAAGGATTGGATACTGTTTTTGAGTACAGAAATTATGCTCTTTTTTGGAGATAAAAGAAAAAAAGCAATACAGCAATAAGTCTAGTTTGTTTAGTGCTGAGAGCAATGATGTAAAAACAATAAAAGTAATGTTGGAAATAGTGTGCAAGTATTTTGTTTAAATTCTAGAAAGAGATGAGGATACTGGGAGGGAAGAGAATTTTTTTTTTGAAGCAGGTATTTTGCAATATTTGACAAACACAAGGCAGGATTTTTGAGAGGTTATAGGTTCATATGTTCATAGGACAATACTAGGCTATTAGCCATGAGACCCTTATAAGCCTAGCTAAGAATTTCACCCATGTTCCCACAAAGTCAGCACCTGTGTCCCTTATCCCGCAGGGACACAGATGGAATATCAGGGTTATATTTTCTGTTTCCCATCCAGTCGTCCAGGTTCCTCTTAAAGAGGGCTAGTGAGGTATTCTGCTTGACATGGAGAGGAAGTCTATTCCACAGATGGGGGAGTTGTTGGGACACAAATCTATCCTGTCAACAAGTTCTGTTAATGTCACAGACCAGGTTGAGACCTTGTATGCGAGTTGCGCGAGTGGAGTTTGACTTACGGATATGCTGCAGCTCCATCAAGGCTGAGTCTGAGATGGCCTTGTATGCCATACACAGGTCAACTTTGAGCAGTCTGTATGAGACTGAGTAGAGGGACAGAGCTTTTAGCCTATCTGTATAGGACAGGTATTTGAGACCCTGGATTTTCCTGGTCAGGAACCTCTGTGGTCTCTCCAGTTGCTGCATGTGCTTGGCAAGGTACACATGCATAAGGGTGCATTGCACTCGATAATGGGTCTGATAAGGGAGTATAGGGATGTTATGACCTCCTTGTTCCTGGATGAAATACCCTTACTTATGAGGTGGGCCATGTAGAAAGCCTTCCATACAACGGAGGCAATATGGTGGTCAAAAGCCAGGTTGCAATGAACCTTGGTGCCTAAGTCCCTCACAACTGAGTGCATGCTTAGTACACTGTTATTAATGTGGTAATTAGTGGGGACACCATTTTCCCCAAAGGGGATAATGATGCATTTCTTGGCATTCAGTTTAAGGCCATGCTTCTGGCACCAGTCATTAATTTGATTAAGGCCCTCTTGGAGGATGTTAACATAACGTAGAGAATTTATGACAGTGCCCAACTTGCAGTCGTCTGCAAACTTGGTCAGCCACAGATCACTGGTTTTGGCTTGCATCTCAGAAAAATATATCCCAAACAGTAGAGCCACCAAGACTAATCCTTGGGGTATGCTGCTTGTTACAGGTCTACTACTAGAGGTGGCTTCCCCTGTTTTGACTGAGTGGGTTCTATCAGTGAGCCACTTAGCTACCCATCTGGTAACATACGGGTTGATGCCTAGCTGGGAGAGTTTATCTATTATGCCCGAGTGGGGAATAGTGTCGAAGGCTTTGACTAGGTCAAGGTAGGCAGTGTGCACTGTCTTGCCCTCATCCATGGCTTTGGTGACTGTTTTGAAGAAGGTGACCAAGTTTAACAGGCATGATCTCCCATTGACAATACCAAACTGGGTGGGATCAAGTGTCTGGAGGTTGCCAATGTCCTTGTTTATAAGGTCGATGATAATGCATTCCATGGCCTTGCAGATCAGCCTAGTTAGGCTGATGGGCCTATAATTGCCTGGGTCAGTGAATGTTCCACCTTTGTGCAGAAGGATGACAGTGACTGTCCTCCATTCTGCTGGGATGAAGCCAGTGTACAGGGTTTGGTTGAATAGGGTGCATAGGGGTGCTGAGAGCTCTTGCCTGACTTCATGTAGGACACAGCCAGGGATGTTGTCGGGTCCCATGTAGGCTGTATTTTTTGCCTTAGAGAGGGCATTAATAACCTGCTCCCTGGTGATGAGGGGAGGGGGGCATGTGCTGGGGAAGTCCTGGTTTACTGATGGAGGGACAAGGGTGTGAAGTTTTCACTGAACTTGTCTGCCAGCAGGTTGGCTATATCTATGGTGTTTTTGTATGTGGTATTCTTGACCACCAATTCAGAACAGAATTGGGAGTTACCTTTGAGATTGCAGACGTATGCAAAGAAGGCCTTGTGATTGTTATTAGTGGATGTGGCCAATTTGGACTCAAAGTTAGCCTTAGAAGATTTCACCAGTGACCTTATTCACTTGTTCAGACAAAGGAGAGGTTGCTTCCAACTTGAAACCTGCTCCTTTTTGGTCCTGGACAGCAATTTTTTTCCTTTTATTATAGAGTCCATTTATTGCTGCTGTCCACCAGACAGGTTTCCTCTTCCTTGATGAAGACGATTTGGTTCTATCAGGTATTTCTGAGTCCATGCAGCTATATAGATACTCATATAGTTTTTTAGTGTAGACTTGGACATTAGTGCTTGATTCAACTGAAGGGATGGTGGCTGTGAAGCTGCTTATACCTGCTCTCAGGAGGTTTTAGTCAGGTTTGGAAAAGTTTTTTTGTTCAAACCTGGCAATGGTGGGGGGAGTGCCAGGGGAGATGGTGACTTTGAAAGTGATTGCTTTATAGTTGGATATTACCAAGGAGGATGACACTGTAGGGGTGCTACAGTGGCTACTCATGTTGGTTAGTACCAGATTCAGGAAAAATACACCTCTTGTAAGAGTGTCGACCAGCTGATCCAATGCATTGGCATTGACAAAGTTGAGGAATCTCTGGGTGTTCATGTTTGAGCTAGAATAGGTCTTCCACTCTATGCTCGTGTAGTTAAAGTCACCCAGGATAGGGTAGAGAGTTGAATCTTGATGGATTCAAGTAAGTCCAGATAGGTGGAGTGGGCTTCCTGAGTCATAGTTGGGGGTCTGTAGCTAGTTATGATTTAAATAAGCCTTTTGTCAACAGTTAACTGCACCTGGAGGGTCTCCTGTGTGTCATACTGTTTGACAAGTTTGGAAGTGTGTGTCTTTGATAAATATTGAAACTCCACCACCTTTGGCTTTGTAGCCGTCTGTTTGGGGTCTGAAAGTATGGTAAGACAAGTAACCTGGTGAGAATGGGGTGCTCTCTGTAGCTCTGAACAAGGTTTCAATGACTGCACAAATGTCAGCATCTTCCAGGGTGAGGAATGCTTGCAATGAGTGCAGTTTCATGTTAAGACTCCTAGCTTTTAGCAGCATGACCTGTAAATTTCATGTAGAAGAATTTTTCAGATTGGTAGTTTTGTCCTCATGACTTTGCCTAAAAAAGGCACTCTAGATGAGGCAAGAGCCTTTGCCAGAAGTCTGAAGCCCAGGGGAGACAGATAAAAGCTATCTCTGGCAAAGCATCGTGCTCTGTCCGTCATGTCCTCCCAAGCTGTCAGCTACTGGATCCCTTTGGAATGACATATGAAACTAAGCCAATTGTTAAAGTCAATCATTTTCATTTTGTATTGAGGCATCATTCTGGGTGATGGTAGGATGCTGCTTAAGGCAAGGGACATACCTGCCTGGAACACATATTCAGCGAGCTCAGTCATGTCTCTCTTCATGTCTCAAGTCATTCACACCAAAATGGACTATGACAGAGTCATAACAGTACCTGTTGTTAAGAATCTTGAATGCATGAGTGATATGGCAGATTCTAGCACCTGACAAGCAACTTAATGTGACTTTCCCATTGTCTAGCCTGGTGAGGGGTACATTTGTGTGTTGCATGACAGAGTCTCCTATGACTAGTATGTTGGGTTTGTAGCTGGGTCTTATAGGCTGTGAGACACATGCATGTGTACTATGTGTGGTGCTTGGTGCGGTGGGTTGTGATGGGTGTGTGTGGTTTTGCCTTGAAGGTCTCTTTTGTTTAGGTATGTTTTTGTTGAGAACTTCCATATATGTAGGAATGCACTATACAGGTGTGGGTAGTGTAAGAGGTGTGGTGTTTGTGCAGACAACCTTCTCAGTGCCAGATGTACTGGCTTGTGACTGAGACTGCAAGGATTCTAGATTTTTAATATAATTGCATCTCTCACATACTGTGTTCCTAGGTAGTAGAAGAAGAGGGTTGTCTGTGTACACAAGGCAGTTGCTACAGTATCTCAGGATGTCCATGTCAATAAGACTAGAAGGAGAAACCACAGGAAATTCTCCATGGTTGTCAGTATCTGTGTAAGAGAGGTAAAGGATGGTGCAGTGGGTGCAATCAGAATAGAGTACCTATAGGTGTGAGTAGGGCCGGATAAAATTACAGTTGCAAGGGAGGGTGACAGTTACACAGGAGTATTGGTAAGGGAAAACAATGCAACTGAGATACCTCACAATGGGAGAAAACAGTGCAGCAGCAGCAGTGCAGACCCTGCAAACACAGGGTTTAAATACCAGAAAAGATGGAAGAATCTAGATGCTCGAATTACTACCCAATCCTGCTACCCCCTGCTCTTTCAACCAATCACTCATGCTAGAGAAGGTCAGGCAACCCTGTTACTCTCACTAACAGTGAAGACAAGACACTATCAGCAGAAGATGGCTGTCAGAAACACAAAAAACTCAACAAACAAAACAACCAGGCCTGGATAACAGCAGGCTTCTATCCAGACTATGCTACCTGACTAGAACACAGAAACCTCACAAAAATGCACAGAAAAGCACAGATAGAGCACTTACAAGCAGAAAATACAAGTGAGACACCTTTTGGATCACTCTGGGAAGGAGGGGAACTGGGGGGAAGATGTATAGTAAGCCGGTGGGCCAAGTATGATAAAGCAGTTACAGTTAAGCAATTCAATAAAAATGTAATTACAGTAATGAAACACTATATAGCAATGAAAATACAATTAAAACAGTATAAAACAGTACACAAATACAGCAAAAGAGTAAAAAAAGCTTTATAACAGTGCAAAATGTAGTAGATTAGCTGTGTAGCGCAACTATAAGTGTTAAGAATTGCAATTCAATTAAATAAATGTAAGAAAAAAATTATTCTGCTCTTGGAGTCTCATGCAATTTCTGATTTGTCACACTGATGAATCACCAGTCCTCAACATGGTAAATTTAATAGATCACAGATAACATCTTTGATGGCTGTTAATGTTGGGAGCATTAATAATAATGTTATTTTTATTAGAACATTTGCTACATTCCTACAGGTCTGATGTGTTATTGTTTTGTAAAACATGATTAAAGAACAATGACTGGAAACCAGTTTTGTCAGGGTATAAATGCATTTACTGTAACTTTTAGTTATGTACTCACCATAACTTTAGATGTTTGGGATCCATCTCGCCTACATTCTGTACTGATGGGCTCGGAGCCGATCCTCGGCTCCGACTTGGCATGCTATGCTATAGAGCGAAGCCTCTTATTGGCTGAGCTATTCTCTATCCCAGGATGCACCACCACTAATCCCCCAGATCTTGTTTGTCCGCATTCATGCACACACACATAACTTGTTTATATAACATTGCCAGATGTTTCAAGATGAAACAATAGAATTCGGACCGTCCGATCTCTTCTGTTCTCCAAGGCAGGGGGAAGGAGGGTGGGTTATTGGGAATGTAGGCGAGATGGCTCCCAAACATCTAAAGTTATGGTGAGTACATAACTAAAGGATGTTATGTGATCCTATCTCGCCTACATTCTGTACTGATGGGACAGCGTCCCTAGCACCTAAATCCTGGGTGGCTCACTGGAAAACACCCCTGAGCACTGTGGAACCAAATGAAGCTCGCCTCCGAGATGCCACATCCAATTTGTAGTGGGAAATGAAGGTGTGCAGGGAAGACCATGTAGCCGCAGCACAAATGTCACTAATGGCAAGCTTAGAATGGAATGCTATTGAAGTAGCCATAGCTCTTGTAGAGTGAGCTTTGACAGAGGTCGTAAGCTCTTTATTAGAAGAGGAATAAGCTTGACTAATACAGTCCCTGATCCATTTGGCAATAGTGACCTTTGTGATGGCTTTGCCCAATTTATTATCCGAAAAGGACACAAACAATTGATCTGTTTTCCTTGTTTGTTTGGTCCTGTCTAAATAAAAACGCAATTGCCTGTGGACATCCAATGTGTGGAATATGTATTCCGCTTTGTTTGAGTACTTTGGAAAGAAAACTGGACGTTCTAATGACTGCTGCAGGCAAAAACTGGAACAAACTTTAGGGACAAAGGACGGATTAGGCCTGAGGGATACTCTATCTTTGTGAAAAAACAGGTATGGTGGTTTTACAGATAGAGCTTGAAGCTCTGAAACCCTTCTGGCAGAAGTAATCGCGACCAGAAAGGCAGTTTTCCAAGATAGAAATTTCAAATCACATGTTGCTGCCGGTTCGAAGGGGGAGGAGGTTAAGGCACGTAATACCACATCGAGATCCCACGGAGGAGCAGGATGAGAAATCGGAGGTCGTAAAAGCGCAGCACCTTTCATGAAGGTTTTACACGATCTGTTGCTCATTAAAGGTGGGTTTATAGATTCATGAAAATTGGAAATAGCTGCCAATTGGACCTTGATGGTAGAGACTGAAGAACCTTGATTGAATAGGGAAGTTAGAAATTTCAGGACTTCCGATACAGGAATAGTGATGGGATCCAGACCCCGGAGTTGAGCCCAAATAGCGAATCTCTTCCATTTGCTAGTATACAATTTCTTAGTGGCAGACATGTGGGCCGAAGATAAGATATGTATGACTTCCGGGTCTAAGGTATGATTCCTGACTATAGTCGGAAGAGGAGGAGCCAAGCTGTTAACTTCAAAGTGTGAAGGGACTGGTGGAGTTGTCCTGACTGATGAATTAATAGGTCTGGGATCTGATCCAGGAACCATGGACCATCCAGTGCATATTTACGAAGATAGGGGAACCATACCTGACGAGGCCAGTAAGGGGCAACTAAGATCATTTTGCTCCCCAAGTGAGACACCTTTTGGATCACTCTGGGAAGGAGGGGAACTGGGGGGAAGACGTATAGTAAGCCGGTGGGCCAAGGATGGGCTAATGCATCCATAGGACTCTCCCCCGGAGCTGGAGTGAGGGAGAAGAACTTTCTGCACTTCGCGTTCAGCGGGGTTGCGAAGAGGTCACAACAAGGAGTTCCCCATCTGCTGAAGATCTGAGTTGTCACTGCATTGTTCAGAGACCACTCGTGAGGAGAGAGGATAGTTCTGCTCAGTCTGTCGGCTATCACGTTGGATTTGCCAGGGATATGAGTTGCTATCAGAAAACGTCTGGTCGCCACTGCCCATTCCCAGACTCTCATGGCCTCTCTGCAAAGAGGGTAGGATCTGGTCCCTCCCTGCTTGTTCAGATACCAGACCACTGACATGTTGTCAGAGTGAACGGCGATTACGCCCTGAGGGAGGTAATCGTGGAGGGCTTGTAGAGATAGAAGCACCGCCCTCATTTCCAAAATGTTGATATGAAGAAGACTCTCTTCTGAATGCCATTTGCCTTGGACTGACCTGCCCAGGGAATGCCTCCCCCACCCCATCTGGGAGGCGTCCATAGTGAAAGTGGCCATAGGAGAAGGTGGAACAAAGGGTTGACCCTGATCCAGATTGAAGGGCACCAGCCACCAGCGAAGGTCCTGTTTGCAGGTTTCCGTGATCCGTATGGGGTGACTGAGAGGGAGATCCTGAAAGGACCACTGTGTCGAAAGAAGCCACTGGAGAATTCTCATATGCAACCTTGCTAGGGGGACTAGAAGAACAGTGGCCGACATAGATCCCAATAGCTGCAGGACCATCCTGGCTGGAGCTTTGGATCTGAGAAGCAAGGCTCGGACTTGAGCCTGTATAATTTGTATCCTTTCTGTAGGAAGATAGACCCGCATTCGGTTTGAGTCTATCTCTACTCCGATGAATCTTATGCGCTGAGATGGCAGCAACACAGACTTTGGCCAATTGAAGGTGATCCCAAGGGAAGTGCCTAGTGATATTGTGGCTTGTAGGTTCTGCAATAGTAGACGCCTGCAGGTGGCAGTTAGGAGCCAGTCGTCCAGATACGGAAACACCTGGAATCCTAGACTCCTCAGGTGAGCAGTCACAACCACCAAACATTTGGTGAACACCCTGGGGGCTGTGGTGAGACCAAAGGGCAGCGCGCAGAACTGAAAATGACTGTCTCCTAGGCTGAAGCGCAAATGTCTCCTGGACGCCTGATCTACCAGGATGTGGTAATAGGCGTCCTTGAAATCTATGGAGCACATCCAAACACCTTTCTCCAGCAGTGGGAGAATGGATTGTAAGGTGACCATTTGGAACTTGGACTTTTTGACTGAACGATTTAGAATGCTGAGATCCAAAATGGGCCTCAAGTCCCCGGTCTTTTTTGGCACCAAAAAGAATCTTGAGTAAGTCCCTAATCCGATCTGGTCTGCGGGGACCGGTTGGATGACTCCTTTTTGAAGCAGCTTTGAGACTTCTAAGGCTGCAATTTCCAGTTGACTGGGTGGCGGGTCCGGGATTTTCTTGGACGGAGGTGGGGAGTGAGAAAAGGGGATGGCGTAACCTCAGGCGATAATTCGAAGCACCCATCGGTCCTGAGTGATACCTTCCCAGGCTTTTAGGTGCCTTGAAAAATGACCCCCGACTGGCTCCAGAGCTGCACAGTCGGGCAATCCTTCAGGGATTGTGGAAGGCTGAAGAGCCATGAAAGGACTCGTGGTCTCCAGTGTTGCGGGGGCCTCTGCCGCCTCTGGGACGGCGTCTTCCAGAAAAATTTCCCCCTCCTCTGCCTCTAAAAGGGGGATCATCCTGCTGTGAGGGATAAGACTTCTGGGATCTACAGAACCACATTTCCCCTCCTCTTTTAGCCTTGGGATAAGGCCGAAAGGGAGTGGAAAATCGTGCCCCTACGGCAGTCAAAGTCTTACCTTCTTGCTCGCAGCGGGTCAATGTGTCCTTTACCTTGGGTCCAAACAAAGAGGACCCATCAAAGGGAGCGTCGGCAAAGGAAGACTTAAAGGCTTCCGCAAAATGACACAGGCGGAGCCAGTCTTGCCTCTGTAGAGCAATACCCATACCCGCCGCTCTACTCGCCCCCTCGGCCGCATATGAAATGAGCCTCATGGACTAGTTTGATATCGATGACAGTGTAGCCAACTGAGAGCCAACCGTCTGGGCCAGCTGCTCAGGTAGGTTACCCAAGAGGGTATCTGATAGCTCCTTGATCAGATCCCTCTGAAACCTGGTGAAGTGCATTAAATAGTTCAGGGACCTTAAGGTAAAGGCTGCTGAACTGAGGGTGCGCTTCCCGTACCGATCCATGCTCCTAGACTCCTTATTAGGAGGATGGATGGACGTCGAAGCCTCTGCTACATCTTGTTGGGTAGCAGATGCCACCACCAAGTCATCTACAGCCACACCTTTGGTCAAAAACTCCTTCTCTGGGGGTGCTGATAGGAACTTATTTGGGCGAGCAGGCACCGGTTCCACAGAGTCTGGATGTTCCCACGCCCTTCGACAGATCAAATCTAGGAGCTCGTCGAAGGGCGGAGACACCCAGGAGGCGGAGGGCTGAGCCCCGAAGGCCTTAAGGAACACCGACTCATCAGCAGAAGTGGGTTTGGAATGCCAGCCGCCTCGTTGTTTGAGGGCTTCCAAGATGTCTGCAAAGGAGACATCATCTGAGGACGACTTAGGGGACCCCTCCGCATCATCAAGATCAGTGTCTGACGTGAGAGACTCATTGGGGGAGTCGACGTGCTTCCTCTTACACAATCTTTTCCTTGGGGGTTCCTCTGAAGAAGCTTCAGAGGGACCTCCAGGAGGGGGGGAACCCCCAGTGGGGGTGACCTCAGGCCCCAGGGCTCTGCTGTCTAAGGACAGGGGGACTACCAAAGACCCAGTCTCCGTATGTAGGGAAGGTGCTGGTGAGACCGTGGAGGTAGCCAAAGAAGATTTGGCCAACGCACTCCTCATGGCCCTGAAGGCCGGACCACCAGAATCCTGGGAAGGTCCAACCCCCGTGGCCACAACAGTAGACGGTATCCCCGCAGCCGACGCACTGAGAGGAAGGCTCGGAACTGAAAACATCGGTCCTGAAGCATCCCCCCCGGGGCCGACAGAGGAAGTCCGTGTACCGAACTCTGACTCGAGAGCCGGGGTTGGAGTAAGGGTCGGGGCCGACCCGAAAACCTCCATCAGCTCCACCAGCACCGGCTCCAACGGTGCCGAGGCTGTTGGAGGAGGAACCAGAACTACAGGGTGGGCCATCGGCTCCGAAGCCGAATGGGCTGGAGCCAAAACTAATTTCTGGAATACAGGAGACTGAAACAGTCTTAGGAGCACCCTGTCGATGTCCGAATCTGACATCTTGGAAGATCGGGAAGAAACCGATCGGGTCCGAACCGACTTCTCCATCGGCTCCGAAGGACCGGGGGACCGGCTCCGAATGGACTCAACCAGTATCGGTGCCGAGGGAGATCCCAAAACAATTTCCCTCGGTGCCGAGGAGGGCTTCGGCACCGAAGGGGAATAGTCTGAGCCGGCAGCCCTCATCGGCTCCAAAATCAGTGGAGCCGATGAAGGTGACCCGCCTCTCGAAGCCCCAGTCATCGGCTCCGAAACCAGAGGAGTCGAGACTGGAGGCATCGAGGCAGACCGTTCCGCCCTCGGCTCCGAAATCCGTGGAGCCGATGGAGAAGCCTGCCTGGATTTCTTAGTAGTCGGTTCCGACGGGCTGGTCGGAGCCGACGCTTTCTTTCTCTTAGTTGGAGAGGAAGAGGAAGATAAGGCCTCCTCGAAGGAGGGTTTAATCAGCCCTTTCAAGATTAATTTATTCTTCCTCTTTTGGAGGACCCTAGAGGAAAAGGCGTGACACACGCTGCAGGACTCCTGTAGGTGCTTGGCACCTAAACAATATACGCACGAGGAGTGATCATCGGTTATAGACATTTTATAATTGCACCTCGTGCACGTCTTGAATCCTGAGGGTCTATGTTCTTTGGACATAATGCCTCTAAAACACTCACTATAACAGTGGAAAAAAACACTATCTAAGTCAGAAAACAAAGATTTTAACAACAATAAATCCTTTTTTTTTTTTTTTTTTTAAGAAAAAAACCAAGATAACAAGTACAACAAACACCAAAAAGGAGGGCCAAGAACCCTCTAACTAAAACAGGTACTTGACCTCCCTAAAATTAAGAAAACTCGCTAAGAAATAGGGGAAGGCCCCTCTAACTTAAACGGAAACCTTTCCCTAATCAATACACACAAATTTTCCACAAAATATAATCAAAAACACACAGAAACACAACGATAGCTTTTAAAACAGCTTTTGGGTAAGAAGTAAAGAATTTCTTGACAGAAAAACTTTAAGAAAATAGCACTTAGCTCAGCCAAGTTTGAGACCACGTCCTAGCTTGTAAGCGGCAAACGAGATCTGGGGAATTAGTGGTGGTGCATCCTGGGATAGAGAATAGCTCAGCCAATAAGAGGCTTCGCACTATAGCATAGCGTGCCGAGTCGGAGCCGAGGATCGGCTCCGAGCCCATCAGTACAGAATGTAGGCGAGATAGGATCACATAACATCAGACATTCTAACAAAAAAACAGGTGGAGGTGTTATAGTAAGGATTAAACATTGTTATGAGGCATACGATCATTACATTTTGAATGATAACACTAATAGTTTAGATTGTGTAACTGTGACAATAAGGACAACCTTGGAACATATAACAATTGGAGTGTATAGACCATCAGAGTCAAGTGCTAATGATATAGAAATTCATATATTTCTTGTAAGAAACACAGGAAGGAAGAATAATAGTGTATGTGTACTTACATTTACTAGAAACAGACTGGAATAATATTGATTCAACAACTCTAATAAGGAAATTATTTACAACATATGTTCAAGAACAACATTTGTTTCAGATTGTAAAAAAAGTCTAGAAGGTTAACAAAACATTGTTTGTGTTACTAAACAAATCACTGTTATTTTATGACACGTTTTTCCACTATGTGCAGTGATCATGGCATTAATATGTTGCTAGATAATTCTTCCAAACTGAAATCTAAACATTGGACAGAAAATTAATAGCTTATATGGAAGTAAAACAGTCACTATGTAGACCTAAGTGGACTAAAGTGCTCAGTGGAAAAATTGCAACAAAGACGTTGAATGTTTTGAAAAAGGAATTGTTTGCGTGCAAAAAAAAAAGAAAAAAGAAAAATTAACATTAGGATCTATGCGCCACGATTCAGGAGAACATATCTCATTAAGAACAAGATACTTAAAAGTGAGAGACAAAAAATATAAGAAATGGAAAAGCGGTTGAACTACAACTTTGTTAAATGAAATAAACAAGCTGGACAGACAAATTAAGCATACTGTGAGACAAGATCAATACAAATTTGAAGAAAATTTATATAAAGATATTAAGCAGAATAGGAATCTATTTTATAGATACATAAAATGTGGTCCAAGTAAAGATATACTAAATAATAAACAGTGTGTAGAAACTAAACTTTATTCTTAGACACAAATGATGTTTTATACACACACACACACACACACACACACACACACACATATATATATATATATATATATATATAAATATATATATATATATATATATATATATATATATATATATATATATATATATATATATATATATATATATAAAGTACGATCCATTGAATCTAACTTATTGAACCTTCATCCACGGAAAAGTCATTTCAATGAAAAAACGAACTGCCGAATTCCTTTCCCAGGGAAAGAAACTACTGGACCACCATGCAAACGAAACACAATGGAAAGAAACAGAGCCTACCAAAGTGGGAGGCTTCAGACCTCACACGCCCTACTTCAATATACCAACTCCAAGGTTGCACTACACAGGGACAGCACAGTTCACCATGGTGGTCCACTTGTTCCTTTCCATGGGAAAAGCATTTGGCAGTTCATTGTTTCATTCAAAAGATGTTTCAGTGGATGAAGATCAAGTAAGTTAGATTCAATGGATCGTACTTTCTTTCACTGAAAGTAGATTCATGTATTTATATATATATATATATATATATATATATATATATATATGTGTGTGTGTGTGTGTGTGTGTGTGTGTGTGTGTGTGTGTGTGTGTGCATATCCCTTTAAATTTTCTGCTTTAAAAACCCGTGTTTGCGTGGGTTTGTGCTTGTTTTAGCTCAGCAGATCCTGTTTTGGCATCCTGCAGGCTACAAGAGCAGCAGAAAAGAGAAAGAGAGACTTAGTACCTTAATTTACTTTTTCTTGCTTAAAATTGCTTACTGCACTTTATTTAGTCGTTTTATATGTTATTGCATTTGTTTCAACTGCATTTACTGTTTGTTGGCTACACACTCAAGTGTGCTAGCCTGCACTGTGTTTCAAGTGAATTTATTGTTGTTTTACGTGTATTTATTACTGTTTTCCTAAAAAAAAAAAAAATGAAGAAAAAAAATTCTATCTCTTTGCTCATTTTCCCATTTTCTGTTACTAGAATAGTCCGGATTCAGATTTGCTGAATTCAGGACTGTATTGGAGGTCCTTAGTTGCCCAGACCTTTCTGTGATAGAGGGAAGCCTTTCTGCTTATCAGTGGGAGTGGTAAGCACTGAGCAGCCTATCTACCGCTAGAAAAGTGGTTTCCAACTCTAAAATTATACCTTATTGGCCATTTTGGGCAGCATTCTATCCCTTTTAACTTTCTGCCTTAAAAGCCCATTTTTGCGTGGGTTTGCGTGACGTGCAGCGCCACTAAGCTACAGTAAACTACTACTGGTGCCAGAAAGTCTACTCTTCAAATTTTCCCTTAGATCTTGCTAGTTGTCTTCTTTTCTGCACTTAAACTAGCTTATAAAGTCTAGCACCTGTTCAGACTTCCCATAACAATTACTGCAGCACACAGACTGCTACCAGCACTAAACTTTCTATAAAAGAAACAGTGTCAGTACTTAATAAATTACACACCCCTCCAGGCATGTCCAAAGGTCAGTCCCCATGCTTTCTCCTATTAACCTGGTGAAGCTGGGCATCCTGAGGAAATATAGAAACTTCCTCATGTACATTGACAACCCTCTTCTGTTACCCCACAACACTCAGACTTGCGAGGGAGGCACCTATTTATCTAGACTGGAAGCCATGCACTGTCCAGCCAAGACTGGAATAGCCAGTCAAGAGGAGAAGGTCAACACTAATACCACACCACAAGGGACACATAGCCACATACCTTCACAACTATCACATTATAACACAAAACACACACACCTTTGCAGAGGCTCTCAAAAAAAATATATCCAAACAGCAGAGACCTAAAAGGCAGAAATGCATGCAACCACCACACCACTGCACAAACCATGAGACACATAGCTCACACAGACAGTGTGCCACACAACCAAAGCCCCTAAGGCAAAACAGCTTACCCAATACACTTATAATAGGTGACTCAATAATAAGGCACACTGATGTCCCACTCACTAGGTTGAATAAGGAGAAGATAATGGTCAACTGCCTGTCAGAACCCAGGATATGCTACATAATGCATGCACTCAGGTCACTCCACAACAGGTACAGATATGACTCTGTCATTGTCCATGTTGGTGTGAATGACCTGAGACGCATCTCCCTGGACTACATGAAAAGAGGCATAGAAGAGTTCTCGGATCATGTAGCCCAGGAGGGCATGACCCTAGCGCTAAGTAGCATCTTATCGTCACCAAGAATGATACCACAGTACAAACAAAAAATGATTGCCTTCAATAATTGGCAAAGTTAATGGTGTAATTTCAAGGGAATCCAGTATCTGTCTACCTGGGATGAAATGATCGACAGACCTCGATGCTTTGCCAGAGATGGCCTGCATCTGTCACCCCTGGGATTCCATATACTGGCAAAGGCCCTTGTTATCCCTATAGTACCTTTTTAGGCAATGTCCAGAAGACCAAAATACCACCATAACAGCTACAAGCAAATGTAATCTGAGAGTTATACTACTTAGTGCTAGAAGTCTAAATCTCAAAATGCACTTGCTCAAAGCTCTCCTTAAAATGGAGAACATAGACATTTGTGAAGCAACAGAGACCTGGTTCAAGGTTCCTGAAAGCACTCCTGCACTACTAGGCTATAACTCATACCACACCTTTTGGCCCCAAAATGTGGACCGAAACCCTAAAGGCAGCGGTGTCTCCATATTCATAAAGGATATGTACACATCCAGGCCAATAGCCCAACATAATGCATCAGAGATACTCCAGGTACAGCTAACACTAGGAAAGACTGCAATCCAGGTTGTTGCCAGCTATAGATCCTCCAGCGTGCCCCAGGACTTCCACTCCGCATTCCTAAAAAAACCCTGGAAAATATTAAGGTCCAACCCAACACCCTCATACTGGGTGACTTTAACTACCCCTCCAGTAACTGGAAACACTGCTCAAGTACCAATACACTTGCTCAACATTTCCTGGAATTCATCAATTCCAATGCCCTGGGCCATCTCATTCATACCCCAACTAGGGGTAGCAACATCCTCGACCTGGTTATTACTAACACGGGCGACCGCTGCTCTGCACCAATTCTCAACTCCTCCCTGGTTAGATATCTACATCCTACCCCCCCCCACCCCCACAAAGGAAATCACCGTAAAAAACTTTTCCAAAGCCAACTTTGGGCTTCTAAAAACTGAGGTGGCTAATTTTACAATGCCCATGCAATTGCAGAATGAACGGGCCATTCCCAATAGAAGCAAGATGCTCTCCTCCAAAAAAAGGAAGCCAATCTGGTGGTCCCCTGCCATAAACAAACTTTACAACAGAAGGAAGAAACTGTTGAAGGACAAGGCGAAGTCCCAAGACTGGAAAACTCCCTTGTCAGCCTCAACAAAAAGCTGAGATGCCTCATCAAATCCTCTAAAGCTAGCTATGGAAACAAAATTGCAACAGATACTGAAGACAACCACAAGACCTTATATAGTTATGTCAAAAGTTTACAAGACAGTGCTCAGATCTGCTCAGAGCTACTACACAATGGTATCTCCTATACTGAGCCAACAGACATTGCCAGTATACTGACTGACAGATTCAGTGCCAACTTTACCCCCCTCACCCCCTAAATCATAATACCTGAGGAATACCTAGTACCCAATTTTCCAGCTGCACAAGTTAAAATTGCACTGTCCAAGGCCATGAATACAGCTTTCATGGAACCTGACAATATCTTGGGCTGTGTTCTAAATGAATTGCAAAATGAACTGGCACCATACCTGTGTGCCCTGTTCAATCACAGCCTCATTTCAGGCTTTTTTCCTGCCAAATGGCACAAAGCTACAGTCATTCCACTCCACAAAGGGGGTGTGACTATGGACCTTGGGAACTACTGCCCCATTAGCCTGACAAGTCTGGTATGTAAGGCTATGGAGCACATCATCATGGACCTAATAAATAAGGACATAGGGAATCTCCAGATTCTAGACCACATGCAGTTTGGATTTGTTAAGAGTAGATCTTGTCTGCTCAACTTGGTAGACGTCTTTGAGTCTGTCACCAAGGCTGTGGACGAAGACAAGGTAGTTCACACAGCCTACCTCGATCTGGCTAAGGCCTTCAATACAAGTCCTCACTCAGGAATCATAAACTCAACAAATTAGGCATCAACCCTTATGTCACAAAGTGGGTTGCAGACTGGCTTACTGATAGAACTCACACTGAGAAAGTAGAGGACTTTAAGTCAGACTACTGTCCAGTCATGAGTGGAGTTCCACAGGGATTGGTCCTGGGTCCTCTCTTGTTTGGCATCTACTTTTCTGAAGTTCAGGCCAAAACCAACTGACTTAGGCTGGCCAAGTTCACAGGCGACTGCAAACTGGGAGCCATTATTAGTGCCCCAAATGATGTTGACATTCTACAGAAATGCCTCATGGAGACCAATGACTGATGTCAGAACCATGGCCATAAGCTCAATGCCAAAACATGCATCGTCATTCCCTTTGAGAAGAACACAGTACCCATGAACTACCACATCAATGGTAGTCCACTGAACAGCGAAGACATCATAAGAGATCTGGGAACACAAGTGGATAGCAACCTAGCCTTTGATAATCACATTGCCACTGTGGTCAGAAAATCCTTCTATGTGGCACATCTCATTACAAAGGATTTGGCCTCCAGGAAGAAAGAGGTCATTGTCTCTCTCTCCTCTTCCTTCATTAGACCAATTATCAAGTACAATGCCCCATTCAGCATGTACCTCACTAGACATATGCAACAACTAGAAAGACCACAAAAATACCTCACTAAGAGGATCCTAGGCCTTAAACACTTGCCCTATGCGGAAAGACTAAAAAAACTTGAACTTTTCTCAGTATCATATTGCCTACTTAGAGGCAATCTCTGCTTGACCTACAAAGCCATGTCAGACCCAGCACTGCTAGATATGCTACATCTAAAGAAATCCTAATCCCTCCATGCCACATGTGCCAGAGACCTCAACCTCATTACCACAATTAACAGAACTTGATGGAGGGACAGGTTCCTAAGCCAAAGACTGCCCATGCTCTGAAATAGACTTCCCTTACATGGCAAGCAGAGCTCCTCACTGGCCCTCTTCAAGAGAAATCTTGACAAGTGGATGGGAAATAGAGAATTCACCCTGGGGATCATTTCAGTGGCCCTGCTGGACAGAGGCACTGGGAAATAATATCGGGCGGCATGTTACCAGGGAATCCTTTGGACTAAGCTTGTAAAGGCTCCAGGGCCATTAGCCTAGCCCACTTCTATGAACCTATGAACCTATATACACATGTGTGTGTGTGTGTGTGTGTGTGTGTGTGTGTGTGTGTGTGTGTGTGTGTGTGTGTGTGTGTGTGTGTATATATATATATATATCTATGTATATATATATATATATATATATATATATATATATATATATATATATATATGGATCTAGGACATTTCACTGAATGCACATTTCACTGAAACTCATATCACTGAACACAAATCACCGACAGCACAAATCACTGAAAGCACAATTCACCAAAACACATTTCATCGAAAAGGGTATATGGCCTTGTCCCTACTGTAGTGCGACCCTGGAGTTGGTATATATAGTAGGGGGGTGCCAGGCCTGAATGAAGTGATTACTATAAATTGTATTTAAAAAAAAACAGGAAATTATATTTGAACAAAGATTGAAAGGACTTTTATTTGTTTTAACGGATGTCTTATCAATTAGATGCAATTAACTGATTTTAACTTGATAATCGTGTTAATTAAGGGGAGTATATATGTTTGCAAAATTAGTAGGTTGTAATAAGTTCTGAGGAAGTCAGGATGAATGCATTTAAATAAAAGGTGTACGCTAAGTATATGTTTTATTATTTCATCTTTTGAGACCTCTGTGCCATTTGGACCAGTACTTTTTTGCAGTATTTGGTGAACTGAGCACTGGTATAGTGTATCTTTCTCATTCCATTTTATGTGTTGATTTTTGGTTCTGGACCAGTACTTTTTGCAGTTTTTGGTGGTTTGAGTACTGGTAGAGTGTATCTTTCTCATTCCATTTTATGTGTTGATTTTTCTTTATTTATTTTTTCTGTGATTGAACAGATTAACAAAGGAGCCTTTGTCAGTGATAGGCAGACAAGACTTTTAAATCATGAATTATTTTGGCAGCTGAAGTTGGATCCCAGTAACCACCCCCCGGTTTGAATTAGAAAATTTTGATTTTTAGTGAGTTAAAGTTATGATCTAGTAGACTTTGACACTGTAGCCAGGGGTAGAGCACTAGTCTTGCAAACCAGGGGTTATAAGTTCAAATCTCACCAGCCTGTTCCACTTTTTCAGTTGACTTTATTGCTATTGGGTAAAATCTTACTGTTGCCCATATTATTGGTCCTTGTGGCCTTTTTTACTATTGGTCCATTTTACCATTCTGTACCTTTGATTGGGTAAGATGTAACCTATGAGGTTTATGTATTGTTCATCTGTACATTTGTTTTTTGTCACTGCTACCATTTATTGAATTGCCAAAGTAGTTTTTCTCATTGGTTATCATAAGTATCATGATCATTGGTTATATTGCTGATAGTAGATTTTTAATAGGGTGTAAGAACTCCTTATTTGAGTATTAGTTTTGATTGGTTATTCTTGAGGGGTGTGTGTTTTTGAAAGCCTATTAAAAGCTCACTGTGTTAGAATCTTTCCAGACGAAAGCTCTCAACTGTTTAGCTTTTATTTTATGGTATTTTTTTAAAGTGTTTTACCAAGTTTTTCAATGGAATTAAAGTACTTGTGTAGATGGAAGCCGCTTGCCATATACTGAGTTTATTTGTTTTGTGGATTTGTATTCGGTATCTGGGTTTGGTTCTTTCATCTATTACCACCTGTAACATGATGTTCTACAAAAATATAATAACACTATGAATGAAAAATTGTGCTGTAATATAATGTATATAGATTTAACTTTAGTATTTGATAGGGTCATATACAAAACACTGATCAACAAATTAGAACAAGGTATTGATGTATTCTTGATAAGAAGGATAGCTGCATGGCTTACAAACATGACATGGTGAGTATCATACAGCAATTGTACTGGAGAAGTTCAAGGTTACAGTCAGGGTGTCCAACAGGACTCTGTCCTCTGCCCAAACGTATTTAGATTGTATCTTTTATATCAATCATTGGATTGGGAGGGTAGATATTTCCTCTTGACATTGTTTAATGTAGTTTAGTATAGTTTAGTTTAGTTAAATTAGTTAAATTAGTTAAATTAGTTAATAGACTTAGCTTTGACTGTTTGTTTGTTCTTGCTGTTAATATATTGACCATCGTTTTTTTCTCTAGGCCTAAATATATACCCTATCCTGGCTTAAGAGTGTATTTAGTATATTTTTCTTAGACTCATTGTTTGAGCCATTAATTAGAACATTGTGTATACTCAGATAACTTAGACAGTGTGTGCGTTCTGTTTAAGAAAGCTCTTTTAAATTAGCGGGCTGCCTGGTCCCTTCAGTTTAGAGATCTTTTTTTCCCTTTTTTCTGTGTGACTTAGTCCTGTTATTTACTTGGTTGACTAAATTTTCTTTTTAGTAGTCTGCTACCACCCAAACAACCCATTTAAGTTAGAGGGTTTTTCTGTAGTGTCTGCTTTTATATATTTTTTTGCTTGGCAAGTTTAAAAAAAAACTGTTACCTTTTGGTGTTTTTTCTATCCAGTATCTTAACTCATTTTAGTGAGAGAGCTGCTTGGACCATTTAAGTTAGAGGGCCTGCCCTTAGTGTATCTTAGATATATATAGCAATTGTTGTTGATTGTCTCTACATATATAGTGATTGTTGTTGGTTAGATCAAGATGTCAAAGCAGACTAAAGAAACAAAACCCTCTGGGTTCAAAAAATGCTCTAAATGTAGTCAAAAGAAGTCCATGACTGATGGTCATACTCTGTGTGTGTGTGTACTGCCTTGGAGCAGTACACTTAACAAGAATCTTGTGCGATTTGTCATTCATTTAGTTTTAAGGTTCTTCTTGAAAGAAAGAACAAGTTAATTCTAAGATGGTTGTTGAAGACTACCTTTCCAGAAGCCTTAGGAGAAGGTCAGAGTCCTGTAAAACAGACCTCTTCCCCTTCTTCAGTATCTGGAAAATCTGAAAAATCAGGAAAGAGATCTTCAGCTTCTTCAGAATCTCACTGGGAGCCTACAAAGAAATAGCCAGAAATGCCCTCTTTGGACCTGATAACAGTCAGGCCCAAGAAACCTGCCACTTCAGCTCCATCAGTGTCAGAACCATTGGTGTTTCAAGCTCAGTGCTGATCCCCAGTACTGGAACCGGTTTCTCCGACTTTGAGATCCCCCATCTTGCAGGTTTCAAGATCTCCTTTTCCCTCCTCTTAATCCTCCAGGAGCCTTTCTGATGATTATGTGGATTGCATGATGCGGAGACATTTGAGGACACTGGCTCTAGCCAAGTTATTGTCAGAGCCAACCCTGAGGATTTCAAAACTGACCAAGCCTTCCCTGTAAACATCGATTCCTCATCTGCCCCAACTTGGGATTTTGGAGCCAGAATGTATGGAGCTGATGGTAGTGGAACTGTCGGACCTGAGACCTGCTTCAGGTTCTTCTGCCCTGACCACCACACTGACTTCCTCGGTGCTGTCTGAACTCAAGGAATCTGGGAACCGACCCTCTCTGGTCAGGTCCAGGAAGCACAATCAGATCAATCATTTCTTGGACCTGAACTTGCCTCTCGAGACTTCAGCACAGGTGAGCTTATCTCCTACATTGGCCTTGGAGCCCCCCTTGGTGCCAGGGATACCTTTTAGTTCTTTGGAACTGGAAGTATCCTCGGATCATGGCCTGCGGCCTTTGAGGAGATGAGTAGAGCACTGTTACCGTGGGCAGCTCCGATCTCAGAACCAGGCATTCCTCCCCAAAAGGCACAGGTGTCCGTCTCAGCACAACCACATCCACACAAATGTGGAGACCCACGGCCTCAAGATGCCCCATTGGGTGAACTCCTCCCTTCCAAAACCTCTCCAGAATACCCTTCTGAAGAGGTCCCAAACAAGAGATTATATGAGAGGAAGCATTTGGACTCCCAAGAAGGGATAGTCACATCTAACACAGACTCTATGAGTCAGAAGGGTCCCCATGGTCACCCTCTGAGGATGTCTGTTTTGCAGACATCCTAGAAATACTTAAGCAGAGAGGTGTCTGGAAGCCTCTCAACACTTCTGAGGAGGAGTCTCTCTACCTGAAGGCTTTTGGGTCTTGCCCTTCCACCACTTGGATGTCTCTGCCTTTCGATGAACTCATGGATCTAGTTTGTCAAAAGGAGTGGGAGTCTCCAGATTCAGTGGAGCCTGTTCCCCAGAGGCCAAATAAATTCATTACATCCCCTGAATATAAAACTTTTCTTACAAAAGGTGTCCCAGTAGATGCTATGGTGGCGCCAGCGGACACCAAGAAGGAACTGGCAAAAACGTCCTCTTCTGTCCATCCTCTGAACAAAGAGTTTTGTATGATGGACAGGTATGGAAAGTGCATGTTCTCTTCAGTGACCTTTGCACTCAGGTCCCTGAATTACCTTACCCATTTCACTAGATTACAGAGAGATCACTGAAGGAGCTAGGATATACTCTCCAGGGTTCAGTATGTGGGGTTTCAGACAAAGTTTCCACCCAGCTCTCCTCCTTGAATTCAATCATAAACTCCTCCATAAGACTCATTTCCTGTGCAGCTGATGGAGAGAGTGGGGCCGTGGGTTCAGGAATTTCCTTAAGGAGACCTTCCTAGATGCACTTGTGTAATTTTGCAGAGCCCTTTAAGTCTTCTTTTGTTAATGCCCACTTTGATGGTTCATCCATGTTTGGACCTAAAGTCAAAGACACACTAACCAGGTGTGAAAAGGAAGTAGAAACTCTCTCTGTCATCGGAGTCCATTTTTCCCTACCTACTAGGCCTTACCCCAAAGGCCAGAATATAGGAAAAATGTGGTTTCAAAAATCCCAGAGAACTTTTCAAAACACACGTGGTGATGTTTCCCCCAGGGACAGAGGGGGAAGCAATAATGGAAGACACTGGCCACGTGAGAGAGGGGGTCTTCAAAACCAAGGCAACAGGGAATCCTTCCTTAGCAAGTCCTTTCAGTGCTCCTGAAAGGAGGCCCATCTGGGAGGGTGGCCTAATGGTTAAGGTGTTTACCTTACAAACACAAGGTGCAGGGTTTGAGTCTCACAAGGGATAATTGGCTAGGCTTAAAATGGCCCACAAGGACAGTTAGCTTAGTACTAATCTATGAATCTATAAATCTCTGGAGGCAGTCAGGAGTCATTTATCTTTGTACCCAGAAGCCTGGCTAAAAAAAACAAGAGGGTACAAAGCATTGTATCCAGGGGCTACTCTGTACCCTTTTTCTTCCCCCTCACAAACATAAAGAACATCCCGGACATTCCAGTCAGTCAAAGGGAACAGGAAGTTCTAGAAATCAAAATGTTGCAGTCCCTGCAGACCAAATAGAATCCGGAACTTACTCAAGGTTCTTTTTAGTTACAAAGAAAACAGGGGACGGGAGACCCATTCTGGACCTCAGCAGATTAAACAAATCAGTCAAGAAAGCAAAGTTCTGTTTGGTGACACTGCAGTCAATACTTCCCTTTCTGGGAAAAGATGATTGGATTTGCTCCATAGACCTCCAGGATGTGTGCTACCACATAAAGATGGACAGATGATCCAGGAGTCATTTGCACTTTTGGCTGTGAGCCAGTCACTACCAGTTTTGAGCTCTGCTCTTTAGTCTCACTACATCCCCCAAAATGTTCACCAAATGTATGGCAGTAGTTACAGCTCACCTGAGATGTTTAGGATTCCGAATGTTTCTGTACTTAGACGACTGGCTCCTAACCGGCACCACTGAGCATCTACTAATAAAAGCAAGAGACACTGCATTGAAACTCTGCTCGGGCTTAGGGATCACAATAAAGTATGAAAAATCTGCCTTATTGCCATCTCAGCGTATCGTTTTTATAGGAGCAGATCTAGATACCACAAAAATGATTGTAAAGCTTCCCCCAGAGAGAGTTCATGCTCTTTGATGTCTGGTCTTAATCCTTCTATTCAACAAGGTTCAAGCAAGAACAGTTGTAAAAGTGCTAGGTACCACGGCAGCAGCAATAACTGTAATCCCATTAGTGTGACTACATACGCGAATTTTCAGTGGCTGCTATTCACTTAGTGGTCCATGAAGGAACTACCCATGTCCCACCAAATTATAATTATGGAATCTTGCAGGAAAGACCTTTGTTGGTGACTTCAATCCACTCAAGTGACTTTAGGTCGACCCTTTGTTCTTCCACAGCCTACAGCCACAGTGACTACAGACACTTCACTGGTAGGGTGTGTGTGTGTGGGGGGCATTATCAGAGAAGGATGGTCCAAGGCACTTGGCAGGAGCTTGAGGCTCACTTGCATATCAATGTCCTAGAGATAAGAATGGTGCTTTTAGCATTGCAGGCATTTCAAGATTCTCTTCTGCTAGGATTGATTGCAATACAAATGGACGATATGTCGGTTGTGTGGTATATAAACAAACAAGAGGGGACCAGATTTTACCCCCTCTGCCGGGAGGCCCTGAGAGTATGGCAGTGGGTGACCTCCTCCTAATGCTTTGTGGCAGCAATGTACATCCCAGGGAAATCCAACGTGATAGCGGACAAACTCAGCAGGGCAATTTTGATGCCTCACGAGGGGTCCCTCAAACAAGACATAGTGGAAATGATTTTCCAAAAATGGGGCCAGCCTTGCTGCAACCTTTTTGCCACATCCATATACGCCAAATGCAGCAGCTACTTTGCCCTAATCCCCCCTCCAGGGGAGCCTCCAATGGATGCACTTGTACATGATTGGCCCTTGGGTCTCCTCTATGCCTTCCCTCCCTTCCCATTGATACCCAAAGTTCTTCAGAAATCCAGAATACTGAGAAGGACCTTAATACTTGTCGCCCCTTACTGGCCTTGTCAAATCTGGTTCCCCTTCCTGTGGCCTCATCTTCAGGAGGAGCCTTGGATTCTGGACCCAGTTCTGGATTTCTGACCCATCCATTGGGAATGCTCCATCCTTCTCTTCAAACCCTCAAGTTAATAGCCTGGTTGATCCATTTCCAAACATAGCCAGGCTACCTGACCTTTCACCATCAGTGCAGCATATCCTGACTTCTTCTCATAAAGCTTCTATGATTAAATTATATCTCAGCAAATGGAAGATTTTCCTCCTGGGCCTTGAAAAATCATATTGACCCCTTCTCTCCACCTATATCTTCCATACTGGAGTTCTTAGCAAAGCTATTTCATGATGGAGCAGCTTCAGCTACTATTTGAGTTCAATTAGCAGCGATCTGTAATTTTCATTTAGGAGAAATGGGGCCTAACATTATGTCCCACAGACTTTGCAAGAGGAACCATTCTGTTAAGACCACCCATTAAACCACCTCTACCCCCATGGAAGCTGAATTTTGTTTTAGCCCTTCTGATTCTTCCCCCCTTTGAACCTGCATCATCCTGTGAATTGAAGTTCCTAACCTGGAAGACAATTTTCTTGATAGCTATCACTTCAGCTAGTACAGTTTCGGAGCTACAAGTATTGTCTATCAAACCCCCATATATGTTATTCCACAAGGACAGAGTCTCTTTTTTTTACAAATACGTCTTTTCTACCAAAAGTATGCTCAGAATCAAACTTAAACCAATCCATAGACTTACCGGTTTTTACGCCAAGTATGGCAATAAGGCAGCATATATGTTACACCAACTAGATGTACATAGACAATTACGTTTCTACCTGCACATAATAAAGGACTTTAGAAAGACTGACCAGTTATTTGTGTCCTTCTCAGATTGCAAAAGTGGTGATCCAGTTACAAAGGTCACTCTCTCCAGATGGTTGTCAGATTCCATTACATCACCTACAAGTCCCAAAGCAAACAAATTCCCGAAAAGGTAAGAGGTCATTCTGCCAGAGCTGTTTTTACCTCTTCTGCTTTTTGGGCCAAACTGCCAATTGATACCATTTGTGCTGCAGCAACATAAGCAAGGTCTCATACCTTTATCACTCATTACAAAGTTGATTTGGCCTCCAGGGATAGGGCGTCTTTTATGTCCATTGTTCTGAAGAATATTCCCCCTTGAGCCACCAGAGAAAGATGGTTCAAGGGATGCCGTCCAAACCAGTACAGAATGAAGGCAAGATAGGACAATATCATATAAAGAAATTATGTACTCACCATAATGTTCCATGTGTGTTGCCCATCTCACCTTCATTCTTACATCCCATCCTCCTTCCTCCAGCCTTTGGCTCCTGGAGGACCGAGAGGATTTATTTGGTGACTAATATTCTCTGACCCTCTGCTTGGCTTGTTAAGTAGTAAATGTTTATGTGAGTATATTAGTATAACACCAAACAAGATCTGGGGAATTCCCTAGGGCATCATGGGATAGGGTGTAAGCCAAGAGCTAGTTGAAGACCTTGAGTTTTTGTAAATGGCCAAGTTGTTCTGAACCCAACCAGAACAGAATGAAGGCGAGATGGACAACACACATGGAATGTTATGGTGAATACATAACTTCTTTACATGTGTTACAGATAGGACATGCCTGCAAAAAAACTTGACTCATTTGGCCATTTGGGCACAGGAGAATAATATGCTGATAAATACATCAAAAACTAAGCATATGACATAAATTGAAAGGTGATTATTTAATACAGCACGCAGTGACTGAAACTGTAGATTCATTTAAGGACCTGGGTATATGCATAGATCCAGCTTCAAGTTTTTCTAATCATATTGACCAATTGGTTAATTATAGTTATAGAACTATAGTTCTTCTTTTGGCTTTTCCCAGTTAGGGGTTGCCACAGTGGAACTCTGGTCCACTAATGATTGGCAGCAGATTTTTTCAGGTGCCAGCTTGATGCCTAAACTTCAACAAAGGCACGTCCATTGTACGCATGTTTTTGAACACCACTTGATTGCAAGGAAGACATGCAGACTCCACACAGAAGGCACTCCAACCAAGAATCGAACAGGAGAACCTCTTGCTGTGAGGCAACAACACTACCGCTGCACCACCGCAGCTTATAGTTATAGAACTACTATAGCTTGTATAAAAAGATTTGTAAGGTCTAGGGAATCAAAAATAATGAAGTTGTTTGTTATTTACATTAGACCCAAACTTAAGTATAGAATAACAATATGGAAACCTCATAAGAAAACAAGCAAGAGTTAATTGGAAAGTGCACAGAGGAAGTATACCAAGGGCATCCATGGTTGTGAAAATTTAAGTTATTATGAAAGACTAAAATATTTTAACTTGTACAGTGTTTCATATGAATATTTAAGTGGTGACCTTATTCAGGTATATAGGGTATTTAGAGACAACTACCTCTGGGAATGTTAGGGCTTATCAAAAACTTGCAGAGAATAATCAGACAGTCCATATAGAAGATTATATAGGAATGAGATGTATACTAATTGGTTCTCTGAGACTCTAGCTGATGCATAGAATAGAATACCAAATTACATTAAACCACATACTGATTTTAAGAACAGCCTGGGCACTTACTTTGGGAACAAATGTTTTGGTATATTGGCAGGTAGAAGGTCATTATTATCCGTGCTTTGAAATATTTGTATGTATGTGTTCTAGAAAAGATGGGAACAGATCTAATTTGTTTACTGAGAAAAGAAGAATCTCATGTAAGAGAGGGAGGGGTGGACTATCATTGCCAGGTGGCAAACCTTTTAAATGATTTTGAGAACTTATGTCTCTGAAACAATCTGTTGTCAGATAGGACGTTAGAGACTCAGACAGAGGGAAAGACTGCCAGGGTGGGCAGGTGGGTGTGGGGGATAGGGTCAGAAGAGGCTAAGAGTCATTCTGACTTTTTGGACTATCCTTGATTTTGACTGCCTTTCACTTACTTTGCCAATGTTTATTAAAATCCTGTTTGGGGGCAACTTGCCGCTTAAACTGCTTTTTGAAAAAGGGAGATGATGTGGAAGGAAAAAAAAAATATTTGTCTTAAAAAAAGAAGAATAGAAGATTTTGGGTCATTCCTTAAATCAACCTCCCCCTCTCATAAAGCCCTTTGAGGACCTCAGCTGAAGAAGGGCCAAACAGAATTTCCTTGTCCAGGGGAAAATTTAAAATCTCAGTTAAAACATCTTCAGGGAGATTTTGAGAATGCAGGAAGCAAATCCTCTCACATGTGACCAGAAGCAACAGGCTTGGAGACAGTGTCAGCAGCATTATAAAAACACTTTAAGGCATGTTTAGTTACATGAGGAGCAGATAGTAAAGAGAAACTCAAATAATGTTTTCAGCTCAGAAGGTGTAAGATTGACAGTTATCGCTTTCATGTTCTCAAAAGACAGATGTAAAAACATTACCATGTGAGCCTAGCAGTTTAAATTTCTGAATATTAAAATGGAAGAAGAATTAAGGATTCTTCTCAAATTTGTCAAAAGCTTTTTCATCTGTCAGAGTGAATGGGATTAGCATTAGTGATTTTTCTAACAGAAGCAGATTTGGATAGGGAAACCAATGCAGGGTCTGCTTTAGGGATAGAAAGTATTCAGACAGTAAATAATCCCTTGACAGGTTGAGAGTCCTCCACATATATGTTTAATAGGTTCATAGCTTCATAGATTACAACTAGGCTAACTGTCCTTGTGGACCATTTTTAGCCTAGCCAATTACGCCATGTGAGAATCAAATCATTCAACTCGTGACTGTAAGGTAAACACCTTAACCATTATGCCAAAAAATAAATAAATAAATAAATAAACACATTTTCCTCAGAAAAATAATTTTGTGGAAGGGTTTTCCTGAACAGATGACTTATTTGTCTACCCTTGAATGATTATTAGCCAAACAACAGTTCAACAAAGCCCACCAAAGGAGTGCAGTTTGATAGCAGGAAAGCTCAAAACAATTTGGAGTTCTGTATGTTTATTTGGAGCTCTGCACAAGCTCCTGGCACTTAGAGAAAACAAAGCATGTTCTTAAGCTTTGAAAAGTTGGTCAGTTTACCGGGGATGGAACCCAAATACCATATACTAGTGATTGAAATAATACTAATTTCATGAACTTTAATCGTACTCTGACTTAGGAATGGGGCCCATTCCCGTCATGGTATTAGAAACCCAAAAGACTTGGAGAAATAAAAAAAAAGGAGTATATTGTTGTATCAAGTGACCAAACATATAGTGCACTGACTGAAGCCATAACTTCCGAGTTTCTTGTATGAAGAGAAAATGGAAACCTATTAAACTATCTTCTCTGGTAAATAAATACCCAAAGTTTCATGCATTTCAGTTAGAAGACAAAGTACTCCTTTCCTACCATAATACCATACTTCTTCAAAACGTGGCGAGTTTTCACATGAAAATAACTTTGTCAAGCTATTCTAATCTTTACTGTTTTTTGCAAACAATTGAGTCATTGCCATTTACCTTTGGGCAATTGCCTTCAGAAATGCAGTATATGGTGGAGCACATCTTGACTCTTCAGAAGATAAACTATGAATCAGACAGTAGAAGTGAAAATGTTGATATTCTTATACCTTTAAGATTTTTTTTTTTGTTTTGATTGCATGGTGGCTTTAACTCCTCCATTTCATTACCATGGAAAGCTGACCCCCCTCCCCCGCCCTTTTCTTGCCTGCTACTTATAAATATGCTGACTCCAGAACAGCTGTATTTTGGAGTTAGGTAAAGCTCATAGATACTGCAGTCTCAGACTTTAGCTATTATCTGCATTTGTTGTTCTGCAGTTCCATAGCTCTCACTTCAGATCACTACACTTTCATTAGGCATCTATTAAAATAAAGCATTACTATGGATGTAGTGCACAAAATTCTCTCTTTACTAATTTTTGTTTGTTTTCTTTTACACCACTTGTTCTTTCTGTAATACACTGTATTGACATGGTATTTATGACAGCAGCTACAGATTAATCACACACAAGTGAAAAAGCAAAAAATGATTTTGATTTGAAGTATGGTATATTGTACTGAAAGGGATCTGTCTCACTGGAATTGATACTTACCATATAAGATGGTAGTATCTTGTTCATAGTCCTGATGTACTAAGTTGAGAAGACTACTTGGTCACTACAGATCTTTTAAATTATCATTTATTTGCCAACTAAAATCAATGCTCTTCATAAACTATTTTCATTTTTGTAAAGCTTCAGATAACATTAGGAATCATCAGCCTAGGGATATAAACCTCTTATACAGCATTATCAGAATGGTTTGGAGGGACAGGAATATCTCATGGAGGATACTGCTGCTCTGGAGCAAAATTCCCTTTGATATAAAACAGAGTTCATCCCTGTCCATATTCCAGTGCAACTTGAATATATGGACAGGAAATAGAAAATTTACCCCAGAACTGCTTCCTGTACTATTATTGGACAGAGGATTTCCTAAATGCCTTATGCAATGCATGTGTCATGTCAAATTTTCTATGGTATTATCCTGGTTATTCTCATTAGGGTTAATATATAATTATTGACCATGGGATCGGTAATGCCAATCTATAACCAAAAGGGATAGGTTAACACGAGCACAAAAAAGGACATTGCTTAGGCTTAAAATGGCCTTAAAGAACAGGCAGCCTAGTACTTACCTATGAACCTAGAAATAGGAAGATTTCCTGCTTACTGAGATGCAGAAACTTTCCCAGATAAGGCTGCTGCATTTTGGTAAGCATTTCTGAATCCCAGGGGACATCAACACCCTGATTAAGAGAAAAAACAATCTGACACACTTTTCACAGATAAAAATGTAAAAGTGCCACTGCCTAGTTAAGGTCGACAAAATACACAAGAAACTACAAAATAAAAATATAAAGCCGACCAACACAGCTGTAAAATAAAGGATGTAATGAACAAAGTTAGTGCTTTCACAGCAAAACTGCTGCTTCATCGGACTTACAATAAAACCAGTCAAAACAACCATTTATATATAAAAATCACATGACATATATAATTGAAAAGTTCAGTGAGGTAATTTTCTCCCTTTTAAAACAGGTTTAATGGAAACATGTCCATTCAAGACTGGGTGTTTGTCAGCATTTAGACTGACAAACCACCTTAGTTCTGCACATTCTCAGATTCACTAAATCACCAAGCCTCAGACTTTCACGTAGCACTTCCAGAACATCAAACTTAAATTTATGTTCATTCCTATTTTCAGTAACATGCTTGGCCAGTGCATTAGTTTGTTTACCTTTCTTGATATCACCTGCATGTTCAAAAATTCTCTCCCTTAAACTACGGTTAGTTTTGCCAATATAGTAACAATCACAGGTCATGCAGGTAGCACAATAAAACACATTCTCAGTGTTGCAACTTGCAAAACATTTCAATTCCAACCTCCTATTCATAGATTTTAGATAGAGAGTAGTTGTATTACTAATAAAAACACAGGCAGAACAATGTCAGCAAGAAAAAGTACCTAATCTCTCAGCCCTGATATGAGATTTAACATGTTGATTTTTATAACACAGTTGACGTTTCAGTGAGAGATTGCTTTTAAAGGAATATTTAGGCACAGGACCAACTATGTCAGCTACAGCATCATCCATCAAGAGTAGAGCTCAATGTTTTTTAAAAGCATTACACAACTCACCAACATTACTGAAGTATGTGAGAGGCATCCTAACTGTTTGGATATTATTATTATTTCAAGTAGAGAAATAAGGTTGTGGAAGTGAATCTTTAAGGGCATAGACTTCATCCACAGTTTTATATACTTCAGACTCTGTATAGCCTCTATCAGTGAAGTCACAAGCCATCTGACCTATCACAACCTGAGCTTCATCTTCCTTGTCATGCAACCTCATAGTTTGTAGAAATTGGCCTTTAAGCATATTTTTGTGTATGTGTCATGGGTGCATACTTGATTTGTGTAATAAATAATTATGTCTGCGTGTTTTTTTGTAAATAGCTGCACTAAAATTCTTAAGTTCATCCATTCTAACACATACATCCAAAAAGTCAATATTGGATTCTGAGTAGTGGTAAGAAAACCTAAGAAATGTCGTAGCTGAGTGCAAATATTCAATAAATTAACTCAATGATTCAGCTGTCCACCTCCAAACAACAAAAAGATCATTAACAAATCATTTGTAGTAACATAAATTACTAGCAAAGGGATTGTTATTATGCACAAATTCATTTTCCCAATAAGCCAATACCATTTTGGCATAAGAAATACCACAGACAGTCCCCATTGCAATTCCCAGTTTCTGCAAAAAGAACTTGTCATGAAAGATAAAAATGTTATTTTTAAGTATGAATTCCAACAAAGCACAAATCAAATATACTTTACTGTTAGAAAACCAACCTAACAGGATTAAAAAACCTATAAACTAAAGAATGGAAGGTGCAAAAGTCACTAGTAACCACAGAACAAGCGCCTCAGACCCAGGAGATAAATACACAGGTTTAATGAATGTCAGTGTAAAATTAAGATAAAATAACGCTTCCAAAAGTCACGTTTTCGTCTCCAACTTCGTCAGATAAAAAGTCCCTTTGTGTTCCATTCTTTATATACAGAACCAAATCATTAATTAAACCATATCCAATGAAGTCAAAGAAACAAACAATAAAATACATACAAAATATCACTTCATTCCCAAGCTTCAGAATGAGTAACCAGTAAAATGCATATTTATGTAATGATAACCTTTGCATAATGTATATAATAAATATTTTAAGTTTTAAAACTGTAAAATCAATGAATATTGTAACATCTTCAAATAAAACTTTAATGTATATGTATAACTGGATTAATATACTAAATAAACTTTTTGTTAACAAAATTTAGTACCCTCTGCTGGCTATAGTATCACATTACCTCATTTCATAATAAAAGTGTAATATGTCTTGAAAACAGTTCTCGGCACTACCAAGTTAAAACAATACATTTCTGAGTGTAAAATGTTTGAAAATAATCTATAACTTTGCTGATCTCAATTTCAAGACTGGTGCTAGTAAAATCATATCATTGAGGCCCGGGGATTTACTGGCCTCTAAAATTATCTGCCAGTATAGTTCTCTATATTCCACTAAGGTTTCCCACATACTTCCCCTAGGGTCAATGGGTACAACTTCTAGTATAAAAACCTGGAATTCTGATTGATTGCAAACAATACTGTGTTTGTAAAGTGCATTATTTTTGAGAAAGGTACAAAAAAGAAAAAAGGACTTTTCAAGTGTGGGAGTTGTAACTACTGTTCACACCTTATAACTGGGGATGCTGTTTACCTATATGCAAGGAAAAGGAAACTAATTTTGAATACATTTGCAAACTGTAATACTAAGGGCATTATATATTTGGCCCTTTGCAAGGGATGTGAATCATTCTATGTGGGTAAGAGTGAAAGAAAATTAAAACAGAGGATTTATGAGCACCTATATGACATTAGGACCAAAAACGAAAATAATGCACTTTACAAACACAGTATTGTTTGCAATCATAGGTTCATAGGTTCATAGGTTCATACTAGGCTATCTGCCCTGGGGCAATTATAATCTTAGCCCGATTCTGTATGGCTTACGCCACCCCTTGATTTGAGTATACTGTGCCCTTTTTAAGGTTTAGTTTACTGTGCCTCTGTCTAATAGTGACACGGGAGTAATCCCTGGGACAAACCTATGATCCCCCATCCACCTATCGAGATTCTTCTTGAAGAGATTCAGTGAGGTGCTCTGCCTCACATGAACTGGAATTCTATTCCAGAGCGAAGGGAGCCACTGGGTTATGAACCTGTCCCTCCAGCAAGTTCTATTTATTTCTGTGCTGAGGTTCAAGTCCCTTGAGCATGTGGCTCTAAGGGATTTAGATTTACTGAGGTGGAGCATGTCCATTAATTCTGGATTTGACATAGCTTTGTATGTCAGGCATAGATCGCCTCGAAGTAGGCGGTATGTAACTGAGTAGAGCTGGAGTTTTTTTTAACTGAGCAGCATATGGCATCTGTTTGAGAACCTTGATCCTCTTGGTGAGATACTTTTGGGATCTTTCTAATTGCTGCAGGTGTCGGGTAAGGTACATCCCAAAAGGGGCATTGTATTCTATGATGGGCCTGATGAGGGATGAATAAAGGGGCACGATTACCTCTTTTGATCTAGATGTGAAACCCTTCGTGATGCGATGGGCTATGTAGAAGGTCTTTCTAACCACTTTGGCAATGTGGTTTTCAAAGGAGAGATTGCTATCAACTTGGGTCCTCAGGTCCCTAATAACTTTCTCTGTACTTAATGGGTTTCCGCCTATGTGGTAATTTGTGGGCACATTGTTTTTGCCAAAGGGTATGACTATACATTTTTTGGCATTTACCTTTAAACCATGGTGCTGACACCAGTTATCTGTCTCTGTGAGACCTTTTTGAAGGATGTTTGTGTCAGCTGGAGAGTTGATTATGGCACCCAGTTTGCAGTCGTCTGTGAACTTGGTGAGCCATAGTCCTCCCATGTTTGCCTGTACCTCAGAAAAGTATATACCGAACAAGAGTGGTCCCAGGACAGAACCCTGTGGGATGCCACTTGTGACCGGTTTCGAGTCTGACATGGCTCCAGCAACTCTCACTCTGTGGGTTCTGTCTTTGAGCCAGTTTGCGACCCATCTTGTGACATAGGGGTTTATATCAATCAGAATTCCAGTTTTTTTATACTAGAAGTTGTACCCATTGACCCTAGGGGAGGTATGTGGGAAACCTTAGTGGAATTAATATAGAGAACTATACTGGCAGATAATTTTAGAGGCCAGTAAATCCCCGGGACTCAATGACATGATTTCACTAGCACCAGTCTTGAAATTAAGATCAGTAAAGTTATAGATTATTTTCAAACATTTTACACCCAGAAATTTATTGTTTTAACTTGGTAGTGTCGAGAACTGTTTTCAAGACATATTACACTTTTATTATGAAATGAGGTAATGTGATATTATAGCCAGCAGAGGGTACTAAATTTTGTTAACAAAAAGTTTATTTAGTATATTATTCCAGTTATACATATACATTAAAGTTTTCTTTGAATATGTTACAATATTCATTGATTTTACAGTTTTAAAACTTAAAATATTTATTATGTACATTATGCAAAGGTTATCATTACATAAATATGCATTTTACTGGTTACTCATTCTGAAGCTTGGGAATGAAGTGACATTTTGTATGTATTTTATTGTTTGTTTCTTTGACTTCATTGGATATGGTTTAATTAATGATTTGGTTTTGTATATAAAGAATGGAACACAAAGGGATTTTGTAATCCCTTTTGAAATATTGTTTGTTTCTTTGACTTCATTGGATATGGTTTAATTAATGATTTGGTTTTGTATATAAAGAATGGAACACAAAGGGATTTTTTATCTGACGAAGTTGGAGATGAAAACGTGACTTTTGGAAGCGTTATTTTATCTTAACTTTACACTGACATTCATTAAACCGTGTGTATTTATCTCCTGGGTCTGACGTGCTTGTTCTGTGGTGACGAGGATTAAAAAAACCTCTTATATATTCTACACCTAGGTAATTCGGTATAACTGTGAAAAGAGAAGTTATATCTAGAGTCACTAGAAGCAGTCCAGATCAATCTGCAAACGTATTGGACCATGAGTGTATGTCACTCAAAAATGTTTTAGTGTCCTTTAACAAACTGGATAGAGTGTTCAATAAAGGATGTAATTGTCTTTCCACAAATCCGAGAGTGATGATAAAGGATGTAATTGTCTTTCCACAAAAATCGAGAGGGGTTCAGTAACCCACCCCTACTCAATACAATCAGTCGCATAGGTGGATTATCAATATTTTTGTGCACTTTAGGTAACCCATAGAGGAGTGTGTTGGTCGGTTTTATATTTTTATTTTTATTTTACAAATTTCACAGATCTCAACATCAGGAACAATGTCTGGGGAAATTCCTAGAGAAATAGCCTCTGAAAATGAATGAAAATATCATGAAAGCAGCAGTAAAAGGGGAAGATAAACATTTCTTTTCCATAGAAGGGAAGGTTGTGGATTTATGTAATAATGTATTTGGAGAAACGTACACAGGATGATAGTTTGCAGACATAGTGAATAGGTGAATCAGTATGACTGCACATGACAAAAAATTAGTTACCAACACCTTATAAACCCAATTACTAGTCTGACAGTTGGAACAGACTCTTCTTCACATCTGAAGACAGACTAACTTTAATCAAAATGATACAGTTGCCTAAAATCTTATTCACTGGCCAAGTGCTAATAATTCCCCCACCTGTCAAAATTAAACAAAAAATGGATTTTTATTGAAACTCTGCATTTATTAACATAGTGTTGCTTTGGAATAATACTTCTTATACATCATATTGGAAACCAGACAGATCCCACAAAGTAAGAGTAAAGGGATCTATGTCCGAATCCAGACCAGTAACGAGTGGTGTGCCTCAGGGCTCTGTTCTGGGGCTCCTCCTGTTTGGCATATACTTCTCAGGAGTACAGGCAAGCACTAAAGGGCTGTGGCTGACCAAGTTTGTGGACGACTGCAAACTGGGTGCTATAATAGAGTCTCTGGCTGACATGGATATCCTCCAGAAGGGCCTTAATGAGGCTGATGCATGGTGTCAAAGCCATGGTCTCAAGCTAAATGCTAAGAAATGCATAGTAATCCCCTTTGGAAAAAACAGAGCACCTGTGAACTACCACATAGGAGGTAACTCCCTGAAATTTGAATTAGTAATAAGGGATCTAGGGACCCAAGTAGATAGTCAGCTTTCCTTTGATAACCATGTTGCCAAGGTGGTTAGAAAACCCTTTTATGTGACCCATCTGAAAATGAAAGGGTTCGCATCAAGATCTAAGGATGTAGTGGTGCCCCTCTACTCTTCCCTCATCAGATCCATTATTGAGTACAATGCACCAATTGGAATGTACCTGGCTAGGCATCTCCAGCAGCTGGAGAGACCACAGAGGTACCTCACTAAAAGGATTACTGTCCTCAAACAGTTGCCCTATGCAGCACGATTACAAAAACTAAGGCTTTTCTCTGTTGCATACCACCTTCTCAGAGGCGATCTCTGTCTAACATACAGAGCCATGTCCAACCCAGAACTGTTGAACATGCTCCATCTTAGCAAAACCAAATCCACTCGAGCTACACGCTGTAGGGATATAAACTTCAGCACAACAATGAATAGAACATGCTGGAGGGATAGATCCCCTTCGAAAAGACTTCCCCTGCTATGGAACAAGGTCCCGATCTACATAAGACAGAGTCCCTCACTATCACTCTTCAAGAGGAACCTTGACGAGTGGATGGGTAACAGAAAGTTCAAACCAGGGATCATATGAACAGCTCTACTAGATAGGGGCCAAGAGTACTAGCTGCTAGATCAAGGGCCTAGGAAACTAACCAAAGGGGCAGTGAATACTGCACAATGTGGCTGGGCTAATATATGCCTTCGGGCAGATAGCCTAGTACCTACCTATGAACCTATGAACTAAACTTCCTTTGGTGTCCTAAAAAAAAAAAAACAAGAACTTCTCTTCTCTGGAACACCACAAGCTGGGATGAAGGAGGTATAGGGTTTCCAAATATTGATTTTTATTGAAACTCCACTCCCGGGAATCATGAAGCTCAGCACAAGGACGGCGGCAGGCTTGCGCTGACAGTGCGGCTGAAGATGGCGCAGTAGCGCCAAATGCATATTAATGAAAGCGTGCTGCTGCCACAGCCACGTGCACAGGAAAGGAGCACGAGTGCATAGGGTGTGTCGAAGTGCCGCACGGAGGCATGGAAATGCCAGCTGTCAACGTGCAACCTAAAATGCTTGCATATAACAAGTTTCAAGATAGTAATCACATCTGTCAATGTCTGTGGATACTGAAACGTATGCAAAGCATGCAAGAAAGTTCCTGCGAACACAAAATGAAGAAGCAAACACAAATGCACGGTAGGGAATAATGGGACCCTATCCCACGAACAAATGACATGGAAGACCATGTGGCCATAGTCCAACACAGTGTAGATAGCTATACCAAGTGGAAGTGAAACGCATCATATGTTAGCGAGCTGCCAGTAGGTACGTCCAGCCCAATGGTGAGTGTCACCAGCTGACCCATAATGTGAGGGAGGGTACACAGCTGGGCAGATGTGTCCATAACAAAATACGCGATAAATGTACATATCTATCGACCGTATGTCCGAATTATATCTCACAAGGCATGTAATAGTTACATACAAAAGGTATGTCCGCATTTCACAAACCAAATGTGATAGGAAATAGAATAAGCATGTAAACGAAACAGAAGTAGCATATAAACAGCTACAATAATAAGGAAACATGTATAGGCTGAAAGGAACAGTATTATCCGTACCGTCGACTGTGGGGACGTGTTGTCCAGTACAGTCGGATATGTGTACGGAATATATCCCATCCTGGACATAGGAAAAGGTAGCATCCTACCAATGAGTAGAACAGCCTGCCAAAATCCGGAAATCAGCGGTACAAGCCGAACTTATCAGGATGTGTCACAGTTTAATGGGTAGTACCTGGGTATACCAACCATGTAATGAAAGTTAAGTATGGGCATGTACTTATGTGTGTGAGGTATAGCATGTGGAAAGCAAACATGGCAGGGTAGTCCATACAACCATACAGGTACCTGACACATGTAGGGTATTCAATGTGTTACTCTGGCCGTGTCATGGGCCAACAACCAAAGCAGTGATGTATGGGGTGTGAGGAATCTGTGTGTGTGGGGGGATGGGTAATGGTACAATCCTCCAAGGCGATACTGTATCGTATGCAGAATAGGTGAACCGGAGGTGTATGAGGGAGCAGCGGGTGAAGCTGTAAGAAACACAAACACATGTATAAACAGCTGCAATACAACCAGACAGGCCATACTGTAGAACACAATCCCACAAACATATGAATATTGAAATGTGCGATACAAATGTATAGATATGTCACCAGCGCATACCCACAGATTGGTCCTGATGGAACTGGCCATAACAAATGCAGCACACCTGGATGCATAATGGACTACCCAGCATCCCCTCCACATCACACAACCCGCTCCCATACCTGAACGTCCACCAAATCCAGCCATACTTGGCCTACTTTTTTGGTGCAGCCACAGCTACACATAGTGACCACTATGCATATGTAGTAGGTAGTGTCACCCTAGGCAGTTGCAGGATTGCACACTATGTATCCCTTGCATGTAAAACCCCCAGCACATTTTCATAAAGCCAGAAAAATGTTTGGTATTCGTCTTGTTTTGGACCGGTCCAATTTTTGGGATATCCCTCATGGGATACGTAACCTGTGTAAACATTAGAATGGAAGACACGAAGTCCAGTCCTGTAGATATCTGGACACAAGTTGGAATATGCATTAGAGGTGCATGACACTATCCAGCCCTAAATGGTCATGCATAACCTACTACCCAGGATCAAACACCTGCCCGTGATGCACGTGTCCCGACATGAATAAGCGGGAGAATATATTGCACACATCTGCATAGTGGCACATGGTATAAGGGTGATGAAGGCACTGACGTAAACAGGATACCCCTCATCCACTGTGTGAGGGACAATTAATGTGTGTGTAGGTGTGACCTGACCAACAATGGTACAATGCCAAATGTCTTGTGATCGTAGGGAATAACTATGCACCATACTGCATGTAACAGTTGCCGAAAGCGGTCACGTCAGGATAGAATAAACGTAATTTGTACAAGAAACAGGCAAACAACAAAAGTTGCAAAGGTAAAAGGCTTACAGCTAGGAAACAAATGACTGTTCTAAACCTGCAGTGACCGTGGCTATGTGTTGGGCCAAACAATCTGGTGTCCGCAGTAGGGTTCTCATCTGTCCTGCTTTGCGAGGGATAGTCCATCGTTGGACAGTTGTGTCCTGACAAAAGACATTGCAAATGGCAAATGTCCTGGGATTGTAGGACATAATCATGTCCCATATGTTATGTAATAGTAGCAGAAAATAATTATTGCAGTATCTACAATACCTAAATGTTACAAGAAACAGAATAAGCAAATAAACCGCTACAACAATTGGCTTTAATGTAGGCAAATAAGTAAAGTTCTATCCATTGTACTGACTGTGGGTATGTGTCGGCTTGTAAAACCTGGTGTGTTCCGCAAATGTCCCATCTTGGCCATTTGAAAAGGTGCCAACCCTAGTCACCGGAATACAGCGCACCCGTACATATGACAATGTCAATGATACCAATGGTCAGAGCATTCGCACAATAACTGGCCAGACCCTTAAAAACTCACAAAGCCAGTGCCCTTTGGGGGAAAGGTGTTGAATGAGAATGACTACTTACAATAATGAAGAGTACTAGATGCATTTAACTGCAGACAATTAGTAGTATTATAAATCTGTCAACATGTTCCAAGTTAATAGTACTAACATGGCAGAAGTGTCAGTGATTGTCCATGAGTTGTCATAGCCTTTGTCCCTGTCACTGTAGACACGAGTCCCCGAGTATCAGAGAGGTCCGTACACAGAAGTAGACCAACCAACTGTCCCAGCTGTTGACAAGACTATTGCATACCTGTAGTGATTTCATAACAGATGTCCAGAATAATATTCATTGTATGGATAAATGAATGAAGTAGTCAAATGGGAAGGGAAACCACCCCCAACCTGCATTATGTAGTGGAACCACTCCCCACCATAAATTATGTAGCACCGACCCAATAATGTGGTCAGAGGTGCTCAAACACCTGCATCTGTAAACACAAGTAGAATGTTAAACTCTGGACTAACTCTGTCCATGTGCTACATCTGATCTTTGAACAGCACCAAGGCAGTGCTACTCACCAGTCAGCTAAGCCTAAACCTGGACCAGCACATGAAAACCCTGACAATCAAACACGCGTATGTGCGAGGACTATAAGCGTAGGGGTTATGAATATCCTTGGAGTGAGTAGACTCGCAGCACGGGTCCAGAACAGTAGAAAACAGGGAATGTCCTAATTGTAGTACTGCGGTTTTCCCAGCAGGAGAATGGATGCCTGCTGTGTAAGGGAAGTGGTGAGGCGTATGTCAGAGTAGCTATGAACCATGGGTATACATATAAATGAGCCAGAACACCAATAGTGTAGTGGTTACAGCATCCGCCCAACGTAAAGGCATTCCCGGTGCAAGTATGACTATAGCACATATAAATTGTGTAATGAATGCCTCTGTGCTGTAAAGCCAACAGTTATACATGTAAAGGTGACCGCGTTCGCATGGGTCCGTTAACCGGATTCCATCAAAGTGGTACTGTCATAAGGAATAAGGCACATGTAATCCTAAAGACGTGCCTGTAAACATATGTTACTCAGAATAAGTAGATGCAAGTGGGCCTGCGCAGGTGTAGTAGCATAGCAAATGTATGTTGTCTTCTACAGCTGTAACTTTCATATATATATATATATATATATATATATATATATATACATATATATATATATATATATATATATATATAGTTAGATAGATGTGTTTATAGAGAAATATCCACAGACATAACAGAAATATGCAATTATATAGCTGCATATCTGTCTATATACACACACACACACATATATATATATATATATATATATATACATATATATATATATAGATATGTTAGGAACACTGAAAAACGAAAGCAAACCTAAGGGTTGTGAAGGGAATCCAGAGCAAGTTAGGAATTATAAAGTGCTCGCAGCGTATGTCACATAAAGCTGCATAAGTGTGGGTAGAGCACCGCTCTCCATATGTTGCGACCACCTACACTTGTAAACCGCAAATTGTTTGTAATTCATAACACCAGGAAAGGCACGTATGTGCATATATGAATGGATGGTGAGCCTGTGAATATACGAGGTGGTACAAAATGTGTGTAGGGCCCCAACGCTCATGAGAGGGCAATGTGTAAAGGTGTGTCATGGCTGCGATATCAGGTGTATAATGTCTGTTATGCAGGGAAACTCAACATGGGTGTGCAGGAGAAACCATGGATATGTGAGTATGGACACAGGAGTGATAGAGTATGTTGCGCCGGGTGCAATGGAGTGGCCCGTGGAGGTCAGCTAGTACTAGGGTTACCACCTTTTCAAATGCTCAAAGTGGGACATTTTCTGTAGAAATGTCAGATTTGCAGGACAAAACATACCCATGACCAGTACAAAGGATAGAACTTCACCTTTTTGCCAAAATAAAAGCTTATTTGTGTAGCATTGGAGTTGCTTATGCTATTTCATATAACATTTAGGTGTTTCAGATAAAAAATAACTGTTTTATGAAATTATGAAAGAAAACTTAGGAAATATTTCCGTACAAAAATCTCAGGACATCTGCCACTTTTTCAGTTTTTTCACAGGACACAACTGCCCAAAGAGGGACTGTCCCTCACAAAGTGGGATAGGTGGTAACCCTAGCTAGTACATAGTTGTGATTCCCAGATAGAGCGTCATTTGCGTGGAGACATGCGTGAATGGGCGTATCATTGTCGGACGTTGTGCATCAGGTCTGGCAGCCCGGCACGTAAAACCTATACACCCCCCATGAGCGGAACAGAGTTCTGCTGTGACAACCCCAAACCGGGAAAAGCAGAAAGACACAACTACATGAAGACAACAATTTGTCAACGTACAGTTACAGTAACACAAACACACATCCTATCAACAGTAATAATAGGAATGTGTACAGAAACAAACACAGTAGCAGGAATAATAGGCTGCGCATACGAGGAATAGGTCGAATAACACTATCACAACCCAGTTAGCAGCGGCACCCCAGGCATGAAAAACCTGTGACATCTGTCCGCTGCATAATGTGCAATATACTGAGCACAAGTTCACCAGAGTGAAGTGTTGGTGTCAGAATGACTAAGGCAATAGTATGCTGTTGAATCAGGGATAAAACCAATACGCATGTGTAAGTGTCCATGTCTGGGAAATGTATATGTTAACGGACACACAGATGTATATATAGATAAAAACGTATATATACACATAGCTATAATAATTTTCATACACATATATATCCATACGGATATATATATATATATATATATATATATATATATATATATATATATATATATATATGGTTCTAGGTCATAAGATCGACAGCCACTTTCACCGACAACAGAAACATCGACACCACATTATCGACAAACCATAAACACGACACCTCACATGACCGACAAACAAGTAACCGACGGTCCACAAACACGAAACCCCATACACTGCACACACCACAATAACAACAATCAACTAACAAAACACATCCCCTTATCCAAAAACCACACACAGAACACAAGCACACCAAAATCCTCACAAACCCACACTAAAGCTCAGACACACAACTATGTACAACCCTAACCCAAACCCTTACCCTAAGGTCCGTCACTATCGCACACTCAGCTAACCCGCCGCCCTAACCCTAACTCACTTAACCCACCCCTAACCCAAAAATACCACTACGCACTTACATAACCGCCCTAACCCTAACTCACTTAACCCACCCCTAACCCAAAAACTGCCACTACCAAGCACACTTACCTAACCCGCCCTAACCCTAACTCACTTAACCCACCCCTAACCCAAAAAATACCACTACCGCACACTTACCTAACCCGCGCCCTAACCCTCACTCACTTAACCCACCCCTATCCCCACAGACTGTCACTATCCACACTTACCTTACTCGCACCCTAACGTCCGTCACCACCGCATACTCACACAGCCTTCTTTCCAACTCACTATCCCTGGCGTCGGCGTGTTCATCCGTAGCGTCGGTCTTCCGAGTGTCGATCATCTGGCGCCCGCTAATCCGTTGTTGGTTATATCGGCTGTCGATCTTCTAACCTAGGCCCATATATATATATATATATATATATATATATATATATATATATACACACACACACAAGGATATACCACGGATATATATATATATAGATATATATATATATATATATATATATATATGTATATATATATATATATATATATATATATATATATATATATATATATATATATACACAAACACACAACAGGTAGTGATATATACACATACACACAAAACAAACTATATGTCAGTGTAGATATACACATTCACATAAATAGGTTAGTTCACAGCAATTAGGGGTAACATATTTACAGCCCAGGCATTTGTGACCGGGAGGTCCAATAAAGAAATGTTGTACCCCCCACATCGCCCAGCTCGGCCGGACAGACATACAGACAGGCAATACAGATCAATACACTGCCGCTGTCCAAAACACCGGTAGGAAAGGACCAGTGGGAGAGTTCTGCAAGGTCTACACTTTAAACATGGATAACGGTGTCCCTTGCGGGACCCCAAAAAGTCAGGTATGAAAGAATCTGCCGACACTAATATGAGCAGGATGTAGGTGTACATGGAACAGTAATATTTTAAAAGTGTCCCTGATTTTTTACTGACTTGTCCCTGATTCTGTTGAAATTTGTCCCCAATTGGTTGAGTGGTCTGGGCCTGTGAGTTCGGGAATGGAGGCTATATAGTGTGTGTAGTGGTGTCAGACATCAATTTGTTGTATCAGTAACAGCTACATGTAATAGGAAACAGTATTATCAATTATAATGCTACATGAATAACCTTAACGTATGCAAACCATGGAGGTCGTCTGTGTACTACTGGCTGTGGGTCAGACCTCTCAACCATTTGGGGACAAATTTCAACAGAATCACGGACAAGTCAAGAAAACACAAGGACAATCATGGACACATTTAAAATATTAGAGCTATTAACTGGAAACATTGACAGAATCAGAGCATATGAATTAATACACATTTTCTGAAGTAAAAGAAGTTTGTAACTCTTAATTATTGTCATTATTCATTAAGTGTAATTCACCACCTTTCCTCCAAATGTCACTAGTTTTAGGAGGGATTAAGAGGAGTTAAAAATTGATTCAAAATCAGGGACGGCCCTGAAAAGCAGGGACAGTTGAGAGGTATGCTGTGGGTATGTGTTGCCTCAACATATGTGATAGCTCTACATATAGGGTCTATAGGGCCGCCACCAGTCTGAACGGCCAAAGTGGAACCTGCTCTGTAGAACTGTCAGATGTACCAGGGCAGAACATACTTACAGCCATGCATAGTACAGAAATATACATATCAGAGCAAATCAAAGTGTAGTCTAGCATCAGTATAGTTGCTTATGCTACTACATATGACATATCGACATGTCAGGTATACAAGACCTGCAACAAGCAACCAGTACAGACACCTACAGCATGAGAAGGTCCCCTAATCAGGACAGTTGCAATGGCTAGAGTATTGTCCATACCACTCAACTGTCCCTGAATGTCAGGTACGTCCCTGAGTTTTACTGAAAGTCTAACTGTGTCCTTCTTAATCCCTTCTAAATGTAGTGGCTGTTGAAGGAAAGGTGGTGAATTACACTTACTGACTAATGACAATAAGTAAGAGTTATAAACAACTGTTACGTCAGAGTATGTGTATTATGTCATATGCTCTGATTCTGTCAATGTGTCAAGTTAATAGCACTACTTTTGTAAAAGTGTCCCTGTTTTTCATGACCTGTCCCTGATTCTGCAGAAATGTGTCCCTTATTGGTGGAGAGTTCTGGTATTGTCACATGTGATGTGTGATGAGGGACTGTCCCATGCAATGTGGGAAAGGTGTCACTATTACAGTCTCCCGTCGTGCAATCTGAAAGGTGATCAACGTGCAGTCGGTATGTGGTAGCATGACTCGGCAGACAGCTGCGTTAACAAACTGAAGTCACATGTCAGCTTTGCAGAGTATCGGTTCCCATGTATCAGGCAGATGGGAGCAGATCGTATGAGGAACACGCATATAATATGATTACATCACTGGACAAGCCACCGAGTCCGTACAGTCGAACGACTGCCATCGCAAAATGATTACACATACCAGATACTGTAGTCATGTAGTCCGATGTAATACACATCACAAGGGATCGCACACACCCAGCATGAGTGACAAATGTAAGCGGAAATGTAGGAGAGCGAGCGGCTGTAAGCGTGTTTGTCTACCAGTATGCCAGTAGTGCCCTGTCAAAGAAATGTGGAGTGAAAACGTGTATAAGGTGCTGTGACAAGAGGTCAGCAGTGCTTAACACTGTGCAAACCCACGCACAACAGCTCCCACCTGCTGGACTGTGCCTTACCCGGTTTGTGTCCAAAGGCGTCGGCCTGTCCGCAAACAAAGAACCGCCCTAAACACGTGATTGTAAAAGTACCCTGCGCACATAGCTCATGTGAATGAACAGTAGACTATGGCATATGTACAGACAATAGACCGCAAACACCATACAGTGCAGACATCCAACAGTATAGCAATGTACTGGCAGATATGTCCAGACCACTGGTGTGTGCATGCCTGGCCGTCCTGTGTTTCAGTGTGTGAGCATGCCCAGTATGACTGTTGCGCATGTTGTAGACTGACAATACTGTCATGTGTGTGAGCATGCAAAGTATGGTCAACTGTATTGCATGTGTCACATGTCCAGATAGTTAGTACTGTGTTGCTGACCCCTCCGTTCTACACAGACAGGTGACATGCTGTGTCTGCAGTGTAGCTAATGGTCATGTGACATTGACAGTTGCTACATGTCTGTATAATGTGGGGGGGACATGCAACCACAGTCCTACACAGCACCGTGGGTGGTGCACATGACTCTCACATGTGTAGGTGTGACGGGGGCACAGCCAACAGTTGTACACATCTGCCACTACTGTACTGGTCTGCCAGGTAATCCATGTCAGTGTGTGGACCTACCTAAATTGCTGGTTGGAGGGATACCAGGGTACGTCAGTTCCCAGCATTAATTACCAGCACAGTGGTGTTGGACATCCTATTACACATCCTACATCATGCAGCCTGGCCTGCTGTCATCTGTGTGTGTCATACGGGGTTGGGGTCAGTCATTGGGCATATCCATAGGCCATCGTATATCATTTGTCTGTATTGGTCCACATCTGTCCAGTTGCATGGAACGTGTGTGGGCTGTCCGGACACACATGATGGTCAGACCATAATCTGCAGTGGGTAGGACACCCTGTGTACTACAGGCTACCATTGTGACTCCCGTATGTGCTACAGAGGTCATGGTGCCACTATGGATGTGTACTGTCTGCTGCCCTAACATTTGGCCACCACAGTCACTTGTATGCTCACATACCAGAGCGATGGGTAAGTACACATTCTAATACAACCGCCACTTGTTAGGTCAATAGACATACCCTGGTTGTGTTACAGACTTGAGGACGGTGCTAGAGTGCTGCCTATGTCGGATGCACACAGTGCACCTCCCATACATGGCCGAGCACAGGTACTGTCATGTTTGGCATCCATTGTACTGCGTGCGGGTCAGAGAGGGGAAATCCGTGGGTACCTACTGTGTCAGTGCATATGCCGTGTGTTGCCTCTTTGCCAAGGGCAGGTCATACTGTGCACGGGCTGTCGCCGACTGTGCCCTACTCAGGTAGTTCCTTCACCAAGTCACACTGTGCCTTGGCAGTGGTGTTGGGCTGTGTGGCCCTGCCCCATACTGTTCCTGCTGCAACTGTTACTGCAGGTTAACATTGTGTAGCATAGCAAATAACATAACAACATGTATGCATGTAGCTTGTGAATACTGCAGAGCCCCAACAGATGTGTCCGGATACCAGAACCGTGAACCGAGCATCCCAAACACATGCACATGTATATGTCTTGCCTGTGCATCTGCCTCAGTATGGTGTGAGTGTTCAGGTGTGTGTGTGTATTGCTGATGGGTGTTATAAGCCACTACAGCAGTGTTTACCTAGCATCCCCCACTAGGAGACTGTAGGGGGATGTCCACATAGGCATTGGTGTGCTACATCTGTGTCAGACGCCATATATCGGACACATTACAGCGTCCAGGGCAGACAGCACACACATTCAATCTCATGCCCTGGCCATCGCATAAAGCCTAGCTGTTGGAGGGTATGCCTCTGCACTGACTGTAGGCCCTACCCTGCTCCCCGGGTGGTGCTACATGTGCAGGCTATAGCACCCAGTACCCTAGGGTACTCATCCATGTGGTTGAACAGATTCATATTGCTGGTCCACTAATCACATATGTGGAGGACCTGTACATGCTCACCAGCATGTGTTGACATGACATCTGTGAACTGGTGCAATACTCTGGATGCAGATGCCTGTGAGATACCCATGATATCCCCAGTTGTGCTGTGTGAGGTACCTGTGGCTAGTACACCTAGGACAACACATCCCATGGTATCCACTGTGATGCATTCCCCTCGGCCTGTGTGATGTGTAAGGCACAGGTCAACAAGCTGCTGTAGGAGGTCTCTGTCCACCCCATAATTCTCCAACATCCCCAGCCCATGTAGACCCTGGTAAGTCACCCTCGGTCTATAAAGTCTTATGACACCCCAGTAAGGGTTGTTCGGCAGCATACACATCCGCACTTCCCCAGCCCCCTGCACATGTTGGTATATGTTGCCTGCTGCAGCCCATGTTATTTGGTTGGACTGTGTCGTGAAATGTCCCTGCAGGTATACACCGGTGGTGTAGAGTGTGGATGAAACATGTGTGTATGCTGCTTGCTCTAATTAATGTACTGTTTATGTGCGGGCTGGCCATGTTATCAGCTGATTGTGCTGATCAACACCTGTTTGTGCAGCCTGGACACCCTGACTACCCCACCACTGCTGCCATCCCTCCCAACATCACCAGGCAGGTATGCAGGTATAGACACACCTCTAGCTTAGGTTTGCTAAGGCAGGAGCAGTCATGAGGCACAGTTCTGCAATGTACGTACAGTATGCCTGACCCCCCTCCCATGCTATCAACTATATGAGAGACCTGCACCTGGCTGACTATACACATACACTCCAGGGACCGGCAGCACACCCTGGTGATAAATGTGATACACCATAGTCAACCTCATCTGCATAGTATAGTCTTCTAATGAATAGTTATATGACCCATACTGAACCTCCAACATATTAACCACTGCTCAGTGTTGCTCAGATCCACACACAACTGGCAACAGGTGCCTTACCATCACCATATTCGATGTCCCATAGTCTTCTCAGCAACAAAATAGCCGGTGCCTACACAACTACAACCCGTGGCCCTGCACACCACAGACAATGCGCATTAATACCACGCCATGGCAGATATACATAGATCCCAGGTTATCACGTACAGATCATCCGGCACAAATAGTCAATAGTGCTGAAGTCCCCAGACATATGTTCACATCTATGTCCACCTCTATATCTACATATATCACATATATTATTTGTAGACATATATACATGGACATATATATACATATGTATATATACATACACACATATACATGTACACATATGTAGATATGGCATTTATGCCACAACAGCAAACCACATGACAGCAATGCATTAGACAAGAATGGAAAGGAAACTACATGTGCCACCTACATCATGTAGTGTTGTTAATATCAAGGTACGTGTGTTATGTTGCGTCACATGGGTCAGACCGTAGCAAGGGTAAGAGTAGGGCTGTTGACAGTTACTTACCAGACCTATTGGCGAATGTATGTATTGGCAACCCAGTGTCTTGGCAGAATATGCGGGCTGTGGACATTAAATAGGTCAGCAACAAAACAAACTGGACACATCCTGCAGCTAGCCACCCACAGATACCAACACATACGGTATAACTGCCAAACACACACCTGCCATGCCCTGGAATCGAGCATGTACCTGAATAGTCTACCACACTACAGGATTATGCAGTAACAGAACGCGCTACCGAGTTACGGCATCACTGGACTCCCACAGGCATACTTCTAGGTGGATGACATCATCCGCAAAGGCAAAGACGCCAATAGGGAATGTACGTGGTGTGAGCCATCTAAAAGCATTACTCTGTCCCCAGGCAGCTGGAAACACACACACCTGACAGGGCTGGGAGTCGAACTTACACCTAACTACCTTATCACACTACAGCAATACGCAGTTACAGAACGCGCTACCGAAATTACGGAACACAGCACTCCCAGAGGCATACTTCTAGCTGGGTGACATCATCCACAAAGGCAAAGATGCTGATAGGGAATGTATGTGGTGTGAGCCATCTAAAAGCATTACTCTGTCCCCAGGCAGCTGGAAACACGCACACCTGACAGGGCTGGGAGTCGAACTTACACCTAACTACCTTATCACACTACAGCAATACGCAGTTACAGAATGCGCTACCGAGATTACTGAACACAGCACTCCCAGAGGCATACTTCTAGGTGGGTGACATCATCCGCAAAGGCAAAGATGCCGATAGGGAATGTATGTGGTGTGAGCCATCTAAAAGCATTACTCTGTCCCCAGGCAGCTGGAAACACACATACACACACACACACAGAGGCACACAGCTGACAGGGCTGGGAGTCGAACATACACCTAACTACCTTATCACACTACAGCATTACTCAGTTACAGATTGCACTACCGCGATTACTGAACACAGCACTCCCAGAGGCATACTTCTAGGTGGATGACATCATCCGCAAAGGCAAAGACGCTGATAGGGAATGTATGTGGTGTGAGCCATCTAAAAGCATTACTCTGTCCCCAGGCAGCTGGAAACACACACACACACACACACACACACACACCTGGCAGGGCTGGGAGTTGAACATACACCTAACTACCTTATCACACTACAGCATTACGCAGTTACAGAACGCGCTACCAAGATTACTGAACACAGCACTCCCAGAGGCATACTTCTAGGTGGGTGACATCATCCGCAAAGGCAAAGATGCCAATAGGGAATGTATGTGGTGTGAGCCATCTAAAAGCATTACTCTGTCCCCAGGCAGCTGGAAACACACACACACACACACACACACACACACACACACACACACACACACACACACACACACCTGGCAGTCGAACACACACCTAACTACCTTATCACACTACAGCATTACGCAGTTACAGAATGCGCTACCAAGATTACTGAACACAGCACTCCCAGAGGCATACTTCTAGGTGGATGACATCATCTGCAAAAGCAAGGACGCTGATAGGGAATGTATAGAGAGTGAGCAGTCTGAAAGCATATTACTGTCCCAAGGTAGACGTAGACACACACACGGCAGTGGTGTGATCGGGGCAACTAAATATCTACGGAGCACTACAACAACACTACATAGATACGGGATGCGCCACAGGCAGTACACCCTTCAAGACAGTCAACCAGTGTGTTCAATGTAGGCATCCATCGTGACATTGTAAATGGACATCTGTTGCCTGGATGACCACCATCACTATACAAGATGTCAATGGCCATGCCCATACACACAGGCACATCACTGACACAAGGTGTCACTGGGCATGCCCACACGCTTAGTATCACATGTCCATTTGGAATGTATTGTGTGTCCATCTACACAACGGCGTACTGGGCATGCTCACACACTTAGCAGTTGCAAAGTGCTGTCTTGCATGCACATGGATTCTAAACACGGAAGGGCACAGTTTGGAATGTACTGTGTGTCCATCTACACAACGGCATACTGGGCATGCTCACACACTTGTTTGGAATGTACTGTGTGTCCATCTACACAACGGCGTACTGGGCATGCTCACACACTTAGCAGTTGCAAAGGGCCATCTTGCATGCACACAGATTCTAAATACAGAAGGGCGCAGTTTGGGATGTACTGTGTGTCCATCTACACAACGGTGTACTGGGAATGCTCACACACTTAGTGGTTGCAAAAGACCATCTTGCATGCACACGGATTCTAAACATGGAAGGGCACAGTATGGTGTTACTGTCCCCACGTACATGAAGGCCACTCACATGTACTGACCAGTACACACTCAGGAGCAATCACAGATGTCTCAGGTGCAGATCACAGAGGTACACACCGCAGTTTACAATGTAGCCCTCAGACATCACCATGTCGTTGGACCAGCAATACACAGCCATACATTACCACAACACTGTGTGACTCATGACCAGTGGACTGTACATAGGTCTACAGCAACTGTGCAGACTACACATGTACCGACAGGGTTCCATCATGTGTTATGCATTGCAATGATAACACTGTAATAACCAAGTCGGCTCTACACATACCAGGGGCCCTGGGTCTTACACAGCTGTGACAGATGACTGTCACTGTACACCCAAGAACACACATGTTTGGATATGACATACATGTAATCGCAGTGGATATGTGCATGGACCACACACACAACACATATGTACATAGCATAGCTTTTGCTGTCCTCCGTGCAGTCAAGTGGCTACAGCAATCACACGCACGCAAATGGAAGGTGGGTCCATGGCTGTTGAATGCTAACAGTACATGAGGTAGCAATGTTGACTGAGGACACATTCCGTCTGTACTAGTTACCCATGACACCCATCATATCATACAACAGTCCATGTGTTATGTATGTCTTCACACATGTCCACCAATTGCAATGCATACAAACATGGCTACATGACAGGCATGTAGGACCAACACACATGTACAACTTGTAGTGTGCTTGCAGCTACCATGCATGTGCAGTAGCTGATGTATGTAACTCATCTATACCTAACTACAACATGCAGTTGCAATGCAGCCCCATCATTGACACCTGTATATGGTGACATAATGACAGTACGGTAGGATGTACATCAGGTATAGATGGATGTGTGTACATAAAGTGGTGATCCACCTGTGCAGATGGATGTTTGCCGGGGACAGCTCACAGGTGTGTCACATGCCATCCTACCATTACATGTGCAAACAGGACGCTATGTTACTGTTAATTGAAGGTGAAGACATAAAACCTACACAGCGGTCAGGTGCTACTGACTGTATGTCACTTGACACCTGTAACACTTACATCCTCCCATGTGCATATAACAGCACAATTGCCAGACGTAGCATTGGTACACATATAGCGGCCAATACTGCTGCATGTCTGTCAGATGTATCATCATTTAGCAGGTGTATCATTCACAGTACTGCCATGTGTGTTTGCTTGTGTGACCATATATGCCACATATGGTGGGGAATACATCCCAATTGTTACAAACCCCTGTACACTGTTGTAGAGATCTGTTCATACTGCAGTGTGGAAAGCATGATGTAGTCAGGGGTGGTATGTGTATCACACACATCAGCTATCCGTATGTGTATGACATTTGTGGTCTCCACAGTGTGTGTGTGTGTGTGTGTGTGTGTGTGTGTGTGTGTGTGTGTGTGTGTGTGTGTGTGTGTGTATGTATGGCTGTCTGGTGCATGGAGTGAGGGTGTATGCTACCATACAGAACACACAGGATCCCTAACCCCTCATGGTGATGCAGTCTACTACCCTGTTGATGCCATCGGTCTCAGCCGTACTGGCTACCTGTACATGTTCTTACTCTGTTTTGCATCGTGTGGGTGCACAGTACTGTGGGAGTGATGATCATATAGGCAGGGGTCCTCACCTCAACACTATGGGGTGTGCGTTATAATGTTTTTGACCCTGTGAGTGTGGTCATGTTCCTGTAATTTGACAGGGTATTACTGCTACACAGTGAGGCCTCATGCTATCAAGTGGCCTCTAAAGTTATCATCGGCCAGACTGCTGTGTACAACCCCTGCACCATGTCAACATACCTGTGATGTGACCTGGTATGGATATCATGTCTCTAGCCACTGTAGCCTATTAAACTGCCCACATGCTTCTGGATCAGTATATGTGTGGACATCTGTGGTATGTTAGCCTTTCCAACAATCAGGTTGAGGCTACGTATAGCATGCTGATATTGCCATAAGTGCCTGTGAGTACTCCACAGTTACACATGGGAGACTGCAAACACTGCTACCTGTAGGCACATGCAAATAGACCATAAGGAGGGAAACAGGGCATCATTACCAACATGCTGCTACTGTTGTTACCGAGACACATACTGTGAACATATAACAATGCCTGCTAAACCTGTACTACATGGTATGTCTGGTGCATGTTAACAGTACACAACTAATGTAATATACACTTCTCTCACTATTCTGTTCACCCTGTGCATCAGACCATTTGAACATGTCCCTGCACTGATGGTGTGGATGACAGGGATGCGGCACAGGCTTCATCATATGCACAGGGTGATAATGTTTGCCAGGGGCATAGGCTGCACCAATGGGTGACATCATGTGTGTGGGTAAGGGCCGGTGATATGATCTGACATGTCTGTTCAGTATGCATGTGGGTGTTGTGGTGCCCTGCATATGTGTTTGCTGTGTGAGTGTATGTGTGCACATAGTTCTGCCTTTTGTGAGGTCTACACAAGGGTATTATTGACAGCTCCAGATTGTACAGACCAGGTTGTACAGCTCACTGTGTCCGGCCACGGCCACAGCCATGTGACCTGTGCCTGCCAGGGGTTGCATGGGCACTACCAGGAGGAGATACAGATTGGCTACTGTCCGACGACACATGTCCACTGGAACCGTGTCCCCGCTGGGAACTTCCAGGGCCACGTCGACGTGGCCTGCTGTGTCCTGGTGTGGACAGTGCAGCACCAGCTGCACTGCTACTGCTACCGGCACTATGGGAGTGGGCATGTGAGGTGGCACGCTCACGTTGACCTGCACTGGGTGGTGTAGCTGGCCTATGTCCACGTGGCCTATGCCTCACTCCTACCAGATGTTCCAGCACAGACAGCTCATGCTCACGGATTGCTATGCCATGGTCAAGGATTCCGACCATGTCACCCAATCGCCTGTCCAGAACATCAGCAATCTGCTGTTGAGCATTTGCCAGTGCCTGGATGTTGTCATTTAGGGTACGGATAGCAGCCCTCTGCAGCCTCTGCCCTTCTCTGTTCTCCCGTTCAGCACGTGCCTGTGCCGCCATTACAGTCTGGAACATGCATCTGGTGATACCAGCTGCTGCGCTCTGTCCTGCAGGTGCATGTTTGCCAGAGGTCCTCCTACGAGCAGCACCAGCCACATGCCTGTGTGGCACATCTGCAGTCATTACACTGACACCATGGTGTGGAGACACACCTTCTGTAGCCACCACACATTCCTGTTCCACGCTAACAGACGCTGACTGTCCTTCCTCTATGGCCACTGGTGATGCGGTATGTGTTGGCAGCAGAACTGTGTGCAGGGAAGAGGGGGACATAGCTGGGATGGCAACCATTGGTACAGATTCTGCCCCTGACAACACTGCCTGTACCTCATGCATATGTTCATCACTGCTAGTATTTGTGGGGACACTAACATCAGATGGACCGCAGGAGGGTAATGCACCTACATCACATGTGAATGTGAATAAAGACTCTAATTTACAATAGACACACAGACACACACACAGACACACACACAGACACACCATGCATGTGATTTGACAGATGGCATGCAGCATGCCTGTGATACAGCAGATGGCATGCAGCTCAGACATTAATAGTATTAGCATACCTCCCTGGGGTGCACACTACAGCAAGCAGGTGTCATATCAGTAGCCATGCAGTTCACACAATCATGGTAGTATGCATGCATCCCCCTGATACACCATGTGGACCAGAACAGGATAACAGTACACATGGCTGATGTGACCTTGACATGTAATCTGCTGACGTGTGCATTAACATGCATACATGTCTGACACAATGGTGTCCTGACACATGTACAGTGTCATAATGGGCATCACATTGCGGTGTTGTCTGTATGCCCTACAGATAGAATGCATGTTTAGCAAATGTGCATGAGCATGGAAGGGTAGTGCGAGCTGTCTACATTGCTATACAGTGTGAAGTACAGACACTGTGTCATTGCATGGCATCATGAGGCATCTATATTGCTATACAGTGCATAATATGTACACATTGCATAGCCATAACTGCATGCATACACATGACATAACTGTGGATTGTGACCCACGATGCTGAGGTGTATACACACCAAACCATGCTGTGTCATGTGACAGGTCACTGGACGACCTACAGTTGACACCCCTGCACAACTACTACAGAGTCTTAGCTGACTCGCAACCATGTCCACACATAGCAGACTTGTCAATTCACCATGTCCCACATGACATTGATGTACCACATACACGAGGTGCACAGCTAATGGTGATGTCCTACAGCAGCAAGGGAAATGTACAGTATCTGTGGCCTGATGTGGTGTCAATGTCTGTGGAACCTGTAGAGGTGACTACTGTCATGCTACGACACAGTCGTGATGTTCAACACATCTTATATGGTAGACTTCAGTGACACCTCCACTAGCTGTGCACAGGCTTTTAGGATATCCAGTGTACCACATCAACTGTATAATCAGTCAACTAAGGCTATAATTGGACCATGTGTGGACAATGTGCAACAGGGTGTATACACATCACATCTACTGTGTGGCTACATGTCTCGGGCCATCCCCCATGGCCATGTGTGCACATGTGTTGGTCAAATGTGTGTGATGGCCATCAATCTCACATGTCTTTGTTGTCCCATATGACATACACCCATAGATGTCAGATATGTCACCATCCACAGGGCTATGCAGACAACGGGTTGTATGTTTGGTATGTGGGGTATGGGTTATGGGATAGTGTGACAATGTTGCAGCCAGAACACTACGTGTCTGGGACATGTCAGATGGCACATCACAATGTGTGCACCCATTGCAGGGGCATATAACACAATGGTGACTCCTGTGGGCTGCCCATATCACAGCTCACTGTGTGGTACTATTTGCGTACCACATGTGTTGTTCCAATGTATAGTACATATGCCTACATTGTACAACACCTCCACCATTGTATGCACAGCTGTCCACACATGTAGCAATGACAAATACTGTGGTTTCATGTCAGTGTATCATTTTATTTGTATATATTGCACATGGGTGGCCAGTGTGAATGATGGGTGATGCGACCTGTATATCGTGACTGGACTGAACATCAAGTGTACAGGTGTTAACTGGCCACATGGCAAATAGATCTATGCTTTAACATGCCTGATACTGATGACAGTCTCACCTGCAACAGACTGATGTCTGTGCGGCACGCCAGAGGTACCTGTATAGGGGTGACACAGCAGTTTGAACATTATCCATGACTGTATGACAGCCACAGGGTGCACTGTGCATGTTAACACATTTGCCTGTACAATAGCATATAGTATGCACATGTGTGCATACACAGGGTAGCATACTGTAGTATGCAGCATGTGTGTAAACATACCTTGCATATGATGTTACATTACATAATGTACAGTGACACATGCAACTAAATGGGATATAATAGCCATATGTGCAGAAGTGACTTACCAGGCAACTCCAGGTTCATTGGTTGGGAGACACCCACCTCCACGATGGCAGCTAGTGTTTGTGGATGCTGTTCTGAGGGTGTCCCCAGACTGGCAAGTAGCTCCTTGGTGTGTGTGAGTGGGGGCTGGGTTGGTGACCCACCACCTGTTCCACATTGTTCCCTGGTGATTGCAGTTGCACGCTGTTTTGCATGTCGTATCAAGTCTGTGCAGTGTCCACGCACCTGTTGGTAGGTGCGGTTATGGCCACCCACATCATTCACCCTCCTGCGAAGATCCTGCCACAGGTCATCACACTGCTGGGCATGCTGTGGCACATGGCTGAACAACACCTCACAGTTCTCATGGAGGTTCAGGATGAAGACATCATCCTCCTGGCAGCTGTACGCTGGCAGGTGTGTATGAGGCATTATCTGTAAGACATAATGATGGTGACAGGTCACAGTATCAGAGATGTACAGAGATACTGCTGCACATATATTTCTAGTAAATATAGTACATCTGCACAGTTATCTTTGCAAATCATCATGACACTGACACGACTGACATGTTTGTGTCACACACATGTAACACCCATTATGCACTGGATATCATCACCATATATGTGTGTCACCTCATTACATTGTTCATACTCCATGTGAATGCTGTCTTGATGTGGGCATGTCTGTTTGCCTGCACAGGTGTTCTTACCTATCAGCACATGCCTGGATGTGTCCACGGTAATGCTGTTGACCTTGATGCTGTGTATATGTCACATATCAACACATACACTGCCTTAATTGACTTGAGCAGCGACAATGCACACATACGCATGGAAACCTTTACATGCATGTGTTTTGCCATATACATCTACATGACACTATACAGCTTTTCAAAATCCTGCCATGGATCACCTGTATTGCACATGTGATAGACATGGGATAATGGCTAGTCAGACGTCATGCACAGGGATGGTTATCAACTATAGCATGTACGGGCAAGGTTTCCTAGCTGTATCCAACAGCCATTTTGCCACCATGAGGTGCATCAGTGCCACATTACTGATCCAGACAGTTGATACTACATCTACCATGTGGCCATCACACCATGTATGACAGAGATGACATGTGCAGCTTTGATGGACAGGGTTGCATGGTATGGTGGGAGTATGTCACATGTATGGCACAGGGATCTGTCCAGCATGTGGCGAGCCTAGTAGTAGGACAGTGGCTGTCCATGGCATATGTCTTTCAGATCAGGATATGGACATGTAGCATGTCCAACATCATAGTGTAGCACATGTCTTTATGCAAGGTAGACAGCATGCTGCATAGTGGAGGTGAGGATTGTGAAGGCTGGTATCGCCCATCCTCGCATGGCCAATACGCCTTAAAGGTGATATGTGATCCAATATTGGTCACCCGAGTGCTGTGTATGCCTGTCCAATGATCTCCATGCTCATGGATGGCACCCTGTCATGACATGGGTACCTCGTATGACTACCTAAGGGGCCTGGAGACGTCACCATCTCAGGGAGGTGAACTGCACAGCACCATTCCTTATACAGTGTCCATAATGTTGACCGCAGCCTAAGTGGTAGTTATTGGGTACAGGGATATTCACCTAGTGGTGACAATGCTGATATCATCCATCAGAATGTGCACATATGTCACACATCTCACCCACAAAGCCCATTCTGTATGTTGTTCACAACACTGAGACAGCTATTGCTCATAGGTCATGGCCATTCACATCCTTACATACACAGATGCCTCACATTTGTCTGTGTGGTATGGGCTACAATGAGGGTGGAGTACACTCTGTTTTACTGTAGCTGGCACTGGTGTGATATGCACATGTCACTCTGGCACCTTTTGTAGTGTTGATTCTGTCAACAGGCCACTGGTAGAACACTCCTGTGACATACAAAGGTATATGTAGTCAAACATCCGTACTGTCATGTACATCTGTACTGCTTACATCTACATTGATAATGGTTCATGGACTTGCAGACCATACTCAGCAGGGTTATAGTGTGGTGCCACCAATTATGACTGTCGTCACCACTTGTGGGTTGATATTATCCAACACCCTATCTGTATTGTATTTCCATGCCCAGCACTTGTTCAGAACTTGTGAGCACTTCATGAGCTACTGATTAATAAAGCACCCATTCCACACCATTTCTCACAAGTACACTGTCTGTCCTTACATTTCCAGCTTGCTTACAGTACAACAGCTGTTGTACACACGTAACTCACATATCTTGTGAGACATGGTTGTATATACAGGCATGTCCAACTGTCACGTACCAGTGCTATTGCCTGTCTATATGATGAATATGTCATACATGTGGCAATAGAGCAACTGTCTCATGTACACAGTCAATGCTTACCTCCCAACATACGACACTACAGCCTGTGGGAGATGCACATATGAAACCCTGCTGGGGGTAATGCTGTCACCAACCCTGACTGCACTTGACAATCACGTGGGGATGTGTAACATTCGCAACACACCCCACTCATCACATAGTCTCACAAGATCTCCACCACCACAGGCCACACATATGAGTACAACTTGTGCAGTACCTCTCCATACTCTGTCTAAGCACCAAAGGCAGCCCCCATCACCAAACACAACAACAATAACTTATAGCCCGCAGACTCATGTGTGCCCATCACGTACAGCCAATAGGGTGTTATAACATACACAATACACCTGTCATAGGTGACTCTGTAGGCGGTCACACTGATGTTCCACTCAGCAGGCTACACAAGGCAATAGTCGCTTACATCTTGCTGTCGGGTAACTGGTTCTGTAACATAACCTATGCACCCATGCCACACCTCACCAGGTACAATTTGACTGTCATTCTCCATGTTAGTGTGACTGCCCTGAGATGCAACTTCTCAGACTACGTGTGCAGGGACATGCAATAGCTCACCGGTCTTGTAGCCCTGAAGGTATGGGCCAAGCCCTGGGGAGCATTATGCATTCATCCGGACCTGTTACCACTGTACAATGACTGACTGCATCACTTCAACAGTTGCCTATGCTTCTGCTGTCATTCCACAGGCATCTGGTATCTGTCAGCTTTGACTGACATGGTCAACAAAACACGATGCTTAGGCACAGATGACCTGCACCTGTCAGCCCTGGGAGTACAGATAACATGTAAGGCTCTTGCTGCTTCTGTACTGCCTGTCTTGCACAGTTTACAATAACATTCACCACCAGAACGGGAACAGGCAAGCAAAACATGGGGTCATGTGACACAATGCTTGACATCTTCATCTCTGACGCACGCAAGCAAGGCACTCCTTATAATGGACCACTTCGCTATCTCTGCAGTGAGTGGGACCTGCCTCTAGGCTCTGCAGAGCACACCTGCAATGACAGGTTATACACAGACCATACCTTTCAGTCATGTAACCTGGACCGGCACACCCACGGCTGAAGTGTTCCCACATTCCACTATGTTGTACACACATCCTGGCTAGTTACTTAGCACAATGCATCAGAGGTGCTCCACGTGCAACTAACTGTGGCTAGAACTGCTATACACATTGTAACAAGCTATGGATTCAGCAACATACCCCATGGTTACCAGACCTCATTTCTTGGTGTACTGGACAGTAGGGCTCAGACAGGTACTACTGATGTGAGACTGACACTACCCCACAATTAACTGGGATAGCCCCTCATGTACCGACACATTAGGCCAACACTGTCCAGGATTCATAACCTCTACTCGGCTGGATCAACCCATACACACCACCTCCAAGACCAACAATATCCTTGACATGGATACTACCAACATGTGACTGGTGTTACACACCTGGGGTTATCCCCTCATTGGTGGATTCCGAACATATGCTAATCACCCTTGTTATCCATATTCCGGCACCACACCCTTCACAGCATACACAGTACAAGAGTACTACAATGCCTACTACAGACGTCCTATGACAGCAGTAGTTAACGTCATGACACCCGTGCAGATGGACAATGGCAATACAAATGCTGAAACATACCCCAGTGCACTTCATTAGCACTTACACGACTGCATGGATCATGCTATTCCACACAGAGCCATGATGGTACCCACCAGATACCGGACGATACTCTGGGGGTCCAGTTCCATGGACATAATTTACAACAACAGGTGGAGGCTGTTGCAAAGTGGAGTACAATCCCATGGGTGGGGTAGCTCACTGGTCAGCCTCAGTAGGGCTACAGGATCCATCATCACATACCCCGAAACTAGCTACGTAAACATTACTGCGACACATTCCAGGGTGTACCACAAGGCATTATGGAGGTATGTCGGTAGTCAATAGCAATACTCACATCTGCTCTAACATACAACAGTTACTCAGGAACATTACAGAACCAGGTGATGTTGGCAACATGCAGGTGGATGTGTTCAATGCTAACATTACACCCTCTCACTCCCTACAGGGCCACAATCCATGTAGGAACATTACGGTGTCCCTGCGATCATACCTACACAGTACTAACCTGCACTCTATATGGCCTGGAACACTGGACCCATGTGACCGTCCAACATCCCAGGCTGTGATTTACACAAACCTCTGAATGACATGTCTCCCCACTTGGCCACCATATTCAGTAATAGCCTTGTATCAGACATTGTGGCCCCCTGAATGGCACACAGCAACAGTTATCACACTCCACACAGGTGGGGCCACAATGCACGAGGGGCACTATTGCCCTGCATACCTGACTGGACTGTTCTGCAAGGCTATGGGGCACATCATCATGGAAGTCATTCACAGAGATATTGGTGGGCTCTGGTCCTTTGATGACACCCATGTTGGACTTGTTTGGGCCAGAGCATGGCTCCTACACCTGGTGGACTCCTTTCATACAGTTACCAGGGTAGCTGATGATGGTAAGGGAGTTCACACAGCCTACATTGTCCTCTCATTGCCTTGCAGCACCATTCTCCATTCTGGTATTGACAACATACACATCCACCTGCACATCGACCCCTATGTCTCAGGATGTTATGCAAAGTGGCTCACAGACAGGACACACACAATGAGGGTAGCATACCATAGTACCTACTGTATTTCAGTTACACTTGGTGTACCACAGTCCTCAGTCATAGGCCCCTCATGCTTGGTATATGCTTCCCTGAGGTACAGGCTAACACAGAGGGACTTTCCCTGCCTAGCTTTACAGACAACTGCATACAAAGTGTCATGACTTATCCACCAGCTGATACTGATCCCCTCCATAAGGGTCTCACTGTGACGGATACCTGATATCAATATCATGGCCTCAAGCTGCATGACACAAGGTGCATGAACATCCACTTTGCATTACACTATTCACCCACTGACTATCACATAGGTGGTAGTCCCCTACATACATGTCACATTGTACATGCTCGTAGTACACACGTATGTCGCACCCACTCCTTTGATAACCATATTGCCACTATAGCGTGGATATCCTTCTACGTGGCCACACTTCTCTGTACTGGGTTTGTAGCTGGAACATAGGCACCCATTGTACCTCTGAACTCCAGACGTATACACACATTCAAGGGTACAACACCCCGTTTAGGGTGTACCTTACACAACAGCTACAGCTTTACATACCACAACATTAACATGCCATGACGTTTATTGAGCTCCGACGGTTGAAGTATGTGGCAGAACTACGGACACCACGTCTGTACACATTTGCATACTACATACTCAGGGGTGACCTCTGCTGAACAGACAGGGCCCATGTCCACAACAATATTCATGGATATACTCCACATAAGCGACATAAGTAAAAGCCACTGTGAGCAACATGCTCATGGATATGTGCACACACGCAACAATGAGTGGGATGTGCTTGAGGGTTACATTCCCAAACCAGACACTCACCATGCTTTGGAACATGATTACTATGTACATCATGCAGGGACACTCAGTAGCACTGTTCATGTGATACATACCTCACTTGGTGGATGGGAGACACATGTACACCAGGGATCACTGCAGTGGCTGTACTATGCAGAGGTGCAGGTAACACATGTCTCTGCTGTTCACAGACAGGACACTACCTTAGAGAGGTGCCGCTGGTGTGAACACTGTAGTTGTGCTTACACATAGACTTGCCAGACTGCATAGTAACCCACTATGAACCTGTGAAGCTATTACATGTCCTTTGTTCCATGGTTAATTGAGTAGCCCTTCCATTTAGATTAGCTATCATGCTATTACAGTGTCCCGTGACTACAAGCCATATATATCCTGTTATTGTATATTGTACATGCCAATAGACGATACCTTTGGTATGCATGATATGCCTGTTATGCTGTGTAGTGTATCTGACATATCTACCTACAATACTGTACATTACACATATTTTACATAGTATCCCACAATGCAAAGCATACTTGCACAGCGGGACCACCTTTGACATGTCATTGTCATTATATGCCCATACACATGCCTACTGTGACAGTATATCAACAGATACTATCCCATGCTATGGCATGTACTTGTTGGACATACCCTACCACTGATGGAGGGTGGTATGGAATTGTTCTGTTTAAAGCCCTCATGTAGCATCCTTTGTGGTGTCTTTGATGTTTACCTTGTGGCCCACTGCAGGACATACAATTTTGACAAGCGTTACTATGCTCAGCAAGACATCACTACATAATATCTTTTCCCAATTTATGCATTGCGGACACTTTTAATTAATACAAAACAGGCTATACATACACTAACATAATTAATACAAAACAGGCTACACATACACTTACATATCGAGTGTTCTACATACCTTGTTATCGTTCCGGACTTTCGTAACTATCTCTCTTACACTGTTTAAACAGTTCTATGGTATAAGCATATGGTTTGAATGTCTGGCAAGTCATCCTTATATATGTCAATACCTGTAACGTGGTTTCCTGCTGCCAATTGGTGTTCCTGAGTGGCTTATTACTTGCATATCAGCTGTGCAGCTACTCCATTTGCCAATTACGTGGCAACAGTGGGGTATAATTGAATTCTCCACTTGGGCATTGCTCATTTGCCCTACCTTCGGGGAAACGGCCTGTATTGTGTTTTGTTGTGTGTAATTGCAACTGCTATGCGTAGAGACATGTATAGTTTGGATTCATGTCCCCCGTGGATTGTGTGTGACGGCTAGAGTATGTGGTTCTACATGTGCATGTATCTGTCATCCCAACCGTCTGATAAGGGACTATTGCAAACAAAACCTGTAACTTTGCCGTTTGTTCCATTATACAATGGCTACGATTTCACATGGCACCTTTAAATGTGTCTCTCACAAGGTATGTTAACGCTTCTGCAGATGTAATTGACTGACTGGATGTTTGTGCTGTAATTACAGTCTGTATTGCTATAGTTTCACTTGTGAGGGATGTAGGTGGGTGTACGTAGCATATACAGGTTTGTGGGGCTTGCATTTCTACATATTCCATATATGTGTGTGGGCTCCTTCCCTAATTAAAGAGCTATCAGTTAGTAGACTTTTGTTAATTGGTTTCTATATAGTATGCAGGTGAGGTTGATACTTCCATATCTCCGGAATTACAGCAATATGTAAAGGTATGTTACTAACTGACAGCTGTCCCGTGTATTTCTGTCCCAGATATTTGCAGTCATTGCAGTTGTGTTGGTAACTGAACCTCTTTGGCATGGGTTGCCACCTTTTCAAATGGCCATTGTGGGACACTTGCGGGACACACATCAGTGTTTACAGGCCGACACATACCATGGTCAGTACACAGGATAGCACATACTTTTAATCTCAATACATACTTATTGTTGTAGGACTTTGGCTACTTATCATATTGCATGTAACATTTACGTTTCTTACATACAGGCATAACTATTTAATGCAACTATTACATAATATATGGGACATAATAATGTCCTACAATCTTGGACAGTTGCCCTTTGTAATGTTTTATGTCAGGACACAACTGCCCAGGGAGGGGCTGTCCCTCCTAATGTGGGACAGGTGGCAACCGTGTGCCTACGGCTAGCTATAACCACACCTATCATAATGATCTACCTCCAAGTTGGCACTAACAGACACACGATGCAGACACACACACACACACACATTACAGTCACACGGAAATGCACATGGCACCTTCAACACACACATACACAGACTACGGCAATCAAAAACACAGTTGAACACAGTACCTACGTGGACCCCAACACCGGCAGCGGTAACTAAATGTCCCTTCATATCGTGATAATATTACTCGCGGTTATAGCGTTCCGGTACTGTGTTCTTTCGTTTTTTCAGCCTCGTGGTTACGCGTGTCGGTATGTGACACATTCCATAGTTGGCGGTGTCCTATTTATTTGCACCTCCAAGGTTTTATGAATGTTGTTGACCTATCTATATATTTGCAGATATCGGTGAATCCGTATATATCAACATATATCTCTCTATTACCCTTTCTATCTGTATTATATCTATGTATATATGTGTATATATATATATATATATATATATATATATATATATATATATATATATATTTGACAGGGAAAGTGACAGGCAAACTACACCTTTCATTGTGTACTTGTCGGTGTATACTGTTTCCTGGACTCTGCACTTTTGTGTCTGAACCTGTCACATTACACACCTGCCGTAGGTACATCTTGGCTACCATAGTGTTAGGTGATTGTATACATGATTGCATGTTCTACTCCTGTCAGTGGTTGTTTTACCCTTCAGAGCAGGCGCTAATAGTACAGGGGTGAATAATGCTGGTTTCACTTGTTCTGAACATCACTGACCGTGATCTGCATGATATTCAGAGAAGCTTAGCCCTGTTTCTCACATATCCATATACTCATATTTAAACGACGCTTACCAGCACTGGGCAACTCATATTCCCGCTAACGTGTGCTAAACATGATCTCATGACCTGCATCCGACATGCATTATTCATGCCTTCGGGATTACGTTACATCCCTTGCAGGATGTGAGACCGGGAACATGCACGACGGTCACTGCATTTACCACTTGGTCATCTGGGATTTGTACATGTGTTATGGTGTTTTGTATGTGGAGTATACTATGGCTGTTACTCCATACTGCACTCACATGGGTAACTCAGTTAGTTTACATATGGATGAGTCCAATTACTGGTATGTCCATGTGATGTTTACTGGATGTGCTCCAGGATTGGGTATGTATATCACAGTGAGCCACACACGATAATGTGCTACACCTTCAAATGACCGTAGGTGGAGCATGCTGGGGTGACGAATACCTGTCATGGGTACACCCCATGCCTTGACACAACATCCATGATTACATTATGTGGAGCCCCTCATTAACGCAGCATGGAATCTGTGCAGAGTGTGTGCAGAACAGTGCTTACACACATGTGATCCCGCGATTGCCTCTGCTCCACTGAGCGACAGTTGGTTACTCGATGTTGTGGCGACAGCAGACACTGTTTGCCTCGTTTGGTGTGTGGCCTCTGACAATCAGACGTGTACCTACCGATGTACCTAGGAACCTATACACACAGCACCAACATATGCTGATAGGCGCATGCACTGTTCAGGTGTTGACATTCCTTGTTCCAATAGCTGTTGTGTGTACAATGTTTGAGGGCTGCCTGTGTAGGATTCGCACAGTAGGCCACCTATACATTACAATTTACAGATGGTCGTGTGTGTGTGTGCCATCCATTTTACTGTGTGTGCAGGTGGAGAGGTGTATCAGTCCATAGGGGCCTACACTGTCAGAGTATGTGCTATACATTCCCTCTTTGCCAAGGCATAGGCATATTGGGCACACCTCCATCTGCCTACTGGGGCTGGCACAGGGTGTTCGTGATCTGAATCCCTCTGTGCCTGTGATGGCCTTGGCAATTGCGGTGGGCTATGAGGGCCTTCACCATTTTGTCCCTGCTGCAGCTGTTTCCGCAGGATCATATTATGTAGCATGGCACATACTATAAAGATGTGGGCACACGTGCCTGGAGAGTACTGCAAGGCTCCACCAGATGTGTCCAAGCAATGGAACCATGATTTCAGCATCCCAAACACATGCACTATGATGATTCTGGTTTGTGCGTGTGCCTCATTATGGCGTTCTTGCATGGGTGTGGGTGCATTTCTGATGGGAGTCATCATCCACAGCTCCAGTGTATAGCCAGCATCCTCCACAAGGTGTCCATGTGGGATGTCTCCCCCTGACAAATACCTGATACAGCTGTGAGGCATGTCAGATATGGGAGTCATGGTAGCTTCCAGGGCTGCCAGCACACACATCCATGATAATGCCCTGGGCATTGCATATGACCTGGCAGTTGATGGAGTGGAATCCCTTGCAGTTTAGTGCCTACCATGCTCATTGGGTAGTGACTTGATATGTATGTGTGTGTAGTCTTTCACACCCAGTACCTCCTGGTAGTGTGCCACATGGTGGAAGTGACGCATATTGCTGGCCAACTCCTCCTGAGTTTGGGGGAAGTATATATGCTCATTGGCATGTGGTAACATGGCATCCAGGAACTGGTGTAGTACCCTGGATGCTGATGCCTGTGAGATCCCCATTGTATCTCCAGTTGGCCTTTGAAAGGTACCTGTGGCTAGTATTCGCAAGCTTACACATACCTTCATGTCCACTGGGATGGATTCCCCTCTGTTGTTTCTGGTTCTCAGGCATGGCCGGCACAGCTCAACTATTTGCTGTAAGATGTCCCTGTCCACCCTGTAATGCTCTACTATCTCCAGATCATGTAGCCCCTGGTAGGTTACCCTTGGTCTGAACACTCTTCTCCTCCTCCGGGGCCTGTGGTGGTTGTCAGCATCATCCTCCACAACACCGTCAGTCTCTAACACATGGTGATGAATCACAGCTATGGCAGCTCCCAACATGTACATTTTAAAAGTTCCCCATGTGTTTACACCTATGGTGCAGTGTTTGGGAATTCACAGGTGTGTGTGTAGGGTGCTTTCACACTTTATACTATTGTGCTGTGAACACCAATGATGTCATAGGGTGTGTATGTATGATTGTACCTACAGGGTATCTTATGTGTTTTACTACAGGAACTACTATTGTGGTACCTTTGGTGCTGAATTACATTTGGCTGCTGTGGATTACCTATTGCCCTTCCCTTTACATTTCTTCATGTTTCACCTACCATTTTCTGGCATGCATCCAGCAGCCTGCTTTCATTTGTACTTTCCTAGACCTGGCTTATCTTGCGTAATGTGTTCTATTGCCGGTCTACTGTAGGTTTGCTTTGCTCTGCTATGACAGTTCTCCTTTCTTTGCAATCCAATGCCTCCCCTAGCCTGTTTTGCAGGTTTCTGTGAGCGGACTTGTCAGCTGCCGTAGACTGCCCACTGTGAGCTAATAGGTGTTAATTGCTCAGTCTTACTCCAATTACCCTACTGCGGCATTTCCTTCTTTTCTTCCCCAGACCTTCCTGTTTGTGCTATGGTTCGCAGCACGTGCATCCGCTTACCGGGTTTCGGGCATGTTTTCATCCCTGTACACATATGCGCTTTCGGGCACCATGTGTGCTCTCAGCTAAACGATTCTATACCTACCTCTCCACCCCTGTCCTGCAGCTTTGCTTAGCAACAGCCAGGCCAGATTTGCATTGCTCCAATGTGCTTACAGCTACGGTGGCACTCCCCACTGCTGATGTCATGTATACCTCTGAGCCACTCCTCGGTGTTATAGCGCTGCTCCATATGGTACATCCTTAATCCGGTGGGACGTTTGTGATTCAGTATTTCCAGCTTGGCTGTGGTGTACCATGCATACCATTGCGTATTACGGTGAAATCCTGATTTGTATTACATTGCGATTTTATGACATTTGTATATATTTTCTGTGTGTTCCAGTTTGTGCACACATGCCCTGCGGTTGTACTTTGTGTTACTGTAGACATGACATTAAATGTTGTTTTTTAGGTGTTGTACATCTTTTTTTATGCCATTGGCTGTGTATTTGGCCATTGGCATATGTTACCTTTGTAATACATGAGTCTGGGCCGCTTACATAGCTCCGATGTTCTGTTTGGGAAAATGTAAACCGTGTTTTTTGGTTTACATTTCCGTGGGCTTACGCTACACCTGCACCACTTCATGAATCACTATATACCTTCATTTGCATGGTGTGGCACTGCACATGGTGTGATTAGCATACCTAAGCCGAGGGCTGCGCAGTTCTGGCTTACGCCGGTAGTGCACATGGAATTGGATCATACCTGAATCGCTTGACGGCCATATTTGGCATTATACCGCCTACGCTATGCCTGCGCCTGGCGCAAGCTTCATGAATCCTGGGGCACATTTATTAACATAGTGTTGCTTTGTAATAATACTTCTTATACATCATATTGGAAACCAATGCATGAAACCTTACTTCTTAATAGTAACAGGACATTGCATTAACCATATACTCAAATACATACAAACCTCTTTTAATGGATTTTAAAAATATACATTCAAAGAGAAAAGTCAAAACTTGTTCTCACACCTCTTATAAACCATAATTTTGCTGTTGTTTAAAAAGCTTATGTTTTCTAATCAATTAATTAAGAATTTCTTAATAATTATGTTTCCTGTTAGTTACACAAATTAATGTTTGATATCTTCTTCTACTCAGGAAATGTTAGAATTTAAGAAGGGTGACCTATTATATTGGAATCAATTTCTCTCAGCTAATAAAATAAGTTCTGCAGACTATTTGATCAGCAGATATAGTTTGCAAAATTGTAATTGGCTGGACATCCAAACTCGTAAGGATTTTATACATACTAAGCTCGTACCCACATTAAAGGTAAATAAGAGCAATAAGAGTAACTTAAAAATCTTGGATTTTATCTCAGCAGTTATTAATAACTCACCCAAGAACACTTCATACATATCTGTTATTTATAAAATTATCAGAAATGATTTTTGCCAAACAGATGTTTCTTTTTAGAATTATTCAAGTGAAATTAATAAACAAGTATTCTCAGAAAAAGATGAAAAACTTTGTTTACAGTCAGTAAAGAAATCCACATCTTCCCTGTTCTGGCATGTATACACATGGAAATTTTTAAATAGATGTTTTTTCTCCCCACATAGACTAGAAATAATATATAAGAAAGATGAAATGAAATGCTGGAGATCTGGACACCCTGATGCTGACTGGATACATATGGTTGTTCGCAAAATAATTTCCCCATTTTGGTTAGACTTTAAATATGTTATTAAAGCTTTATGGAGTGACAACTATATAATTTCTGACTCCCTTATCTTTTCAATGTTCCTGTTGCTGAAGTCATTCCTAAAATCCAAACATTTCTACTATGGTCAATTTTCTCTATAGAAAATAAAATTGTTACTAAAAATTGGAAATATAAATCTACTCCTGTCTTTAAAGTTGAGTTTATTCTTCTTGCAAAATACATTTGTAAGAATGAGATTGCTACTATAAAAGCAAGGACTAACACCATAACTCATGTAATTGTTTAGACAAAATTGTCTAATCTGTTAGAGAAATGTTAAGTGTTCTCCTATGTATATTGCTTTTGTAGTTGTTATACATACATGCATATATACATACAAATGTTTCAAGCACAGGCATTAAAGCCCTTCTAGCTTGCCAATATGCCAAAACACTTGTTCCCATAATAAATACCCAGGCTGTTCTTAAAAATATCTAAACTAGTACTTGCTTTAATGTAATTTGGTAGTCTGTTCCAAGCATCAGCTACACTGCCAGAGAACCAGTTAGTACACTTCTCATTCCTATAGAATCTTCTACATAGGTTATCTGATGATTCTCTAGTAATTTTTGATAACCCCAAACATTCCCAGAGGTAGTTGCCCCTAAATGACGTATATACCTGAATAGGATCTCCTCTTAAATATCTGTAAGAGTCACTGTACAAGTTCAGATATTTTAGTCTTTCATAATAACTTAGATTTTTACGTCCATGGATGCCCTTGGTATATTTCCACTGTACTCTTTCCAGTTTATTCATGCTTGTTTTCTTATAGGGTTTCCATATTGTTATTCCATACTCAAGTTTGGGTCTAATGTAACTAACAAACGATGACTTCATTATGTTTGATTTCCTAGACTTTATAAATCTTTTTATACAACTTATAGTTCTATAACTATCATTAGCCAATTGGTTGATATGATTAGAAAAACTCATAGCTGAATCTACCCATATACCCAGGTCCTTAAATGAGTCTACAGTTTCAATCACTGTGTGCTGTATTAAATATTCACCTTTGAATTTATGTCTCTCAAATCTCATATGCTTAATTTTTGATGTATTTATCAACATATTATTCTCCTGTGCCCAAATGGTCAATTTAGTCAAATTATTTTGCAGACATGCCTTATCTGTAACACTTGTAATCGGTTTACCCAATTTCAGGTCGTCAGCATATAGACTGTAGAACACCTCAGATGAAAAAGTAATGTCTGAAAGATACAATCTAAACAAGTAAGGCCCTAGTACAGAGCCTTTTGGGACACCTTGACTGTAACCAAGTATTTCACCTGTCCAGTTTGTGTGATACTTGCCATGTCCTATTTGTAAGCCATGCAGCTATCCATCTTATCAACAGTACATCAATATCTAGTTGTACTAATTTATTGGTCAGTGTTTTGTGCATGACCCTGTCAAATGCTGAAGTTAAATCTATATAAATCAAATCACAGCACAATATTTCATTCATAGCTGTAATTATATTGTTATAGAACATCATTTTACAGGTGGCGATAGATCTATTTTCAACATATGCATGCTGATATATGGTTTGAAGTCCCAACCTATCCAGTTCTGACAATAACCTATCCAGTATTACCTTCTCCATTATTTTTCCACAACATGAAAGTAGACGTAAGGGTCTGTATGATTCTGGGTTTGTCTTACTCCCCTTTCCCTTAAAGTCAGGTTTAATAAGTGCATGTCTCCAATCCTGAGGAATCTCCCCATATTTATATGACCTAGTGAATAATAGATGCAATGGTAGTGTAAGTTCTTGCTTAAGCGTTCTCAGGTCATTGTTACTTATTCTGTATCCTCCCTGTGCTTTGTTTGGATCCATTTTTTGGAAATTGTATATAGCTTGTTTATTTATTTTTTCTTGTTACTATACTGTTAAGTTATTGTGTTATAAAATGAATAAAAACATTTTGAAAAAAAAAAGAAAATTTAGACTGTAGACAGCAGTTAGGATACTAACATGCATACTGAATGTTCTTAATGCTTTTTAGTCACAATATGGATAACTACATGACAGAATGGGTTAATTTGGGGTCCCATCATTTTGGTCGCTAGACATTTCCCTGCAAGCTACAATGCGAAACCATAAGCCTACAGCACCACTTCGCCCTAGAGCAGTACAACTGAAAAGCAAACTCTCTACAGCATTAAACATTGTCCAGCCACACACATTGCTACCATCCCTAAATGGCTTCCCAGACGTATTCTAATAAATCTAAACAAACTATGCATGCCAGGATACTTAGAATGTCCAGGTAGGATTCTTATTAATTGTAAACAGGTGCTCGGTCATGTCTCTAAAGTCGACCGAGCTTTTTCACCAGTGCAATCATTGCAATTTTATTTATTTTATTTTTTTTTATTTTTATTTTTTTGCTGAAGTTGATTGAAATATGTTTTAACAAAGGAAAGATCCTTGTGTATAAAAAAGTGGAAATCACAAAAATATGCTATGGGTTGCGGCAGCAATACTGAGTTTGTATATGATTGTATTACTTCAGCATGTACCCAGCCATTTTTCATTAAGAAAGGCTCTCCTGCAACCTTGTGGTAGTAACTGGGCCATGGTAATGTGCATCATTACACCCAGAGCCCCGTGTCATCTAACCTGACTTAACCTCTCATGGTATTCATGACACAAACACAATAGATTGGTATCATGCAGGTAAGGTACCATAAAAGAGCTGGAAGATGTGTCAGCCTTATCTGCAGGTCTGTGGGAGTCATGGACCGGGTCTATATTACGTGATCAAAACCTTAGGTTACTGAACACCTAAAGGTCGATCACGAAATATCGAACCCTTAACATTGAAAAAGGCCATTTCCACACAAGGAAACAATGCCATTCACCAAAAAAAAAAAGTTTTAAACAAAAATTAAGTGGGGGGGTGTAGCTCCCAATGCCCCCCAATCTGGGGGGCTGTGTCCCCCACAACCCCCCTAACTAAATATACCAACTCCAAGATCACTGTACAGCAGAGAAAGAACAAAATCCGCATAATGGCCAAACAACTCATTTCCCTGTGTGGAAATGGCCGTTCACAATTTTCAGACTTTGACATTTAGTGATCGACCTTTGGGTATTTGATAACCTAAGGTTTCGATCACATAATAGGGAACCTCATGGAGCTGCTCTACATTTGACATCCTTTGCCAGAGGTCTAGATTATTTCTGCTTGAATCCTAGACATCCAAAGCAAAAACCAATGCTATAAGTATATTTTGAGTTTTATTTACACCTTTCCAACTGTATTTAATTGAATTTCTGAACTATTTTCTGTCTTTTTTACTGTTTTACTGTTTTTGGCTGCTTCATTATCTGCACTTGTTTGCACTGTACTGTTATTTAGATAGCATAGATTAGATTCAGACCTGCTGAATCTAGCCTGTATTGATACACTTGAGCACTAATCCAGCCATCTTACATTAATAAAGGCTCCGCTGCACCCTTTTGCAGAAGAGTGTGGATCCAGCCTTATTTAAGCTGGGGATTGCTGGAGGAGCGGTCATTGTGTGAGTTCCTATTGGTAGATTAGCTTAAAATGTTTAATTTTGCCTGTATTTAAGTCTTGCATTTACTTGTAGCTGTGTAGCAGGGGTTAGCGGTGGCCTGTACAGACACAAACACCTGGAAACAAATTTTCCCACTAGATGTAAGTCATTTGAACCCTCCCAAGCTTCCCTTCTGCACTGCGGCAACCCAGCTGCACACTGAGCAGCATTTCCACAGTTTTTCATCCTTAATCATCAATAGAATAAGCCCCCTTGTTAATCTCACAGCAAAAACTGATCTAACTTACCCACTCCCTAATAGAATGTATGGTTTTAACCTGCTATCATGGATGAACAATTTCCAACCATTTTCCCTGCCAGCTGATTGACATGGGCATCCTGAGGCGATGTAGCAATTGCCGCATCTGTACTGAGAACCGTTTAGTCCTACAGCAAAGAAATACAGTATGTGAGAGATATAATTATACCATGAAATTGGAGTCAATCATCTCATGTAACAACAAGCAGGACATCAGACAGGTTGTAAGCACACACACCTATCCTCTCACACAAGATAAGGTCATGATGCATAAACCCACATAAGTGGAGTTACTCACTGGAAGCCTACCAAAAGATCAAAGACTATCAAATGCAAAGTACTTGCACAAACCGTAACACGAATAGAAACCACTGCAAATAACACACATACCAGTGTTTCAGCAAATAAGCCCCTAAGACAAAACACTTTAAAATCAAATATATTGGTCATAGGCAACTCAATAGTGGGACATACAGATGTCCCCCTCAGAAGGCTGGACAAGGAGGAAGTTACAGTCAGCTGCCTGTCATGTGCCAGAATCCATCAAATCACACATGCACTCAAATCACTCAACAAGTACTGTTCTAACTCTGTCATTGTCCATGTTGGGGTGAATGACTTGAGATGTACCTCACGGAATTATATGAAGAGAGACATGACTAAACTCTCAGATTATGTTTCCCATGTAAGTATGACCCTAGGCTAAGCAGCATTCTACCTTCACCCAGGATGATGCCATAATATAGACCAAAAAGGATAGACTTCAACAATTGGCTTAGCTTCTGGTGTCAATCCAGGGGGATCCAGTATCTCTCAGCCTGGGAGGACATAGTCAACAGACCATGCTGCTTTGCCAAAGATGGTCTGGATCTGTTTCTTATAGGCTTTTGGATACTAGCAAGGGCTTTTGCCTTCCCCATAGTGCCTTTTTTAGGCACTGTCAAATAAAATAAAATTCCCACCATAACAAAATCCAGTCAAGACAAACTTCAGGGTTGCGGGCAGCAGCCTAGCCCTGTAAGACTACAATGCCTTCCATATGTTCAGACCTGAAAATGAGAATAAGCATGAAAGAACCAAAGGTGGAGGTGTATCCAGCTTCATTAAAGTACACCTTGAGACAGGTTAAGCAGTATGACTCTCTTGAGCTACTCCAGGTCCAACTAACTAAAGGCAAAATACCCTACCACATCATTGTTTGCTATAGGTCCCTACCATGAGCCAAGAGTAATATACCACCTGGACCTACTGGAGTCACTCACCATGTAGCCAAACACCTCGGTCATGGGAGGTTTTAACTATCCTTCCATAAACTGGGCAACATGCATGGGCACAAACGTGATTGCCCTCAGGTTCTTGGATTTCAATACAAATGCCTTAGAACAGATAGTCCGCATCTCCACAAGGAGTTCAAATGTCCTAGACTCAGTACTTACCAACATGGGGTTTCACTGCCCCCCCATGTGGTGCCCTACCTGGTAAGGTCAGACCATAAATCAGTCTCGTTCAAAGTGACTTTGAGACCTGACATCCCCACAGGAGCAAAAAAAAACTAAAACATTTTTCCAATGCTAAATACAGTCTACTAAGCAATAGCATAAAAGTTTCAGACCCCCTGCAAACACAGTCAACAAGGACCCCTATGCAGAAGTGTACACGAATGCCTTGTATAAACACTTAAACAACTGTATAGACTGCTGTACCTGACCAGATCAAACCAGGTCCTGCCGAAAAACAAGCCACCTTGTTGGACCTGAAGTATAAATGGGTTATATAACAACAGGAAGAAACTGATGTCTAAGTGCAACAGGGAACTGACTCAGCAGAGAAAAAATTCTCTCCACAACTTGAACAAGCAAATCAGATATCTTGTAAAGTCCTCTAAAGCTAATTACAAAGGTAAAATAGCATCCCTAACTAAGGATAACCATAAGACGTTCTTTAGCTATGTCAGAAATCTAAAAGGAAATGCCCAGCTATGTCCTGAACTAGTAGTAGATAGTATTACTCATACTGTCCCTGAGGAAATTGCCAACCTGATAGCCGATAGACTTGGCATAAACGTCACCCCCTCTGTCCCCATGAGCTATACCCCAAAGTATTCCTGACACTAGTCCCCTCCCTAGAATCTCTAGAGAGCATGTCATATGTGTACTTTCCAAGGTGACGAACATGGCCTCAGTGGTAACAGACAAAATCCCAGGCTACTTACTTAGCAAGCTAAAACAAGACCTACTGGAACCACTTGGCACTCTCTTTAACCATAGACTGACAACTGGCTATGGTCCAGCAGAGCGGAGAACAGCAACAGTAATTCCCTTGCACAAAGAAGGTCCCATCAACCAATTCTGGGAAATATAGACACATTGGTCTAACCAGCCTCATTTGCAAGGCCGTGGAAAGAATCAGACTACTCAGAGGCAGCCTCTGCCTTGCATATAAAGGGATCTCAGATCCTGCTCCAATGGAAATCTTGCACATTCATAAATCAAATGGTATAAGATGCAGTAGTTCTAGGGGACTCAACCTAGTATGAGACATTAATAGGACTTGTTGGAGAAACAGACATGTCTCAGAGAGGTTACCTCTCCTCTAGAGCAAACTTCCAATTCAGATGAAACAGAGCCCCTCACTGACCCTATTTAAGCATAATTTGGATGATCATAAGATCATAGGAGGTTACTAGGCTAATGGAGCTCAATAAAACTTCATATAAAATCTGCAGCACATAAATACAAGGTACATCTGCTCCTGTCCTTCATTTTATAGATACCTTATAAAACAGAGTTTTTGTATTGCGTTGTAAGTTGCAAACTTTCATTAATTCTGAATTAATCAACAGTAATAATAATATAAATATTAACTGCAGCTGTAGCAGCAACAAATAGTCTTTCTTGTAAGAAAGGTTATATAAGTAAGATAATATGATAAAGCTGAGCAGGAAATGCTTGCGTCTATACTCTACAAAAATAACATGTCTTAACAGCACTTTTGAAAATAACTGCATGACCAGATTCGGACACACTGTATGTCTAAGGAAGTAGGACTACATCTTTTAAACAGTACATAAAGTCCTATGCTCATTTGTAATCTTTGTCAGATATATGAGAAATATGTAATCTTTGTCAGATATATGAGAAATAAACTGTACTGACCTAACTGAGGTGCTTTGCTTGCTTATAATTTCTCTTTCTTGTTATTCGAACTGCCTGTATTTTTCCCTGAAAGATGCAGTGCTTGTACATACTTGTGCAGATTTTGGTGCCAAAACCCGGGAGGAAATAAAACAGAATGTGCAGCAGTTGAAAACCTGAAAAAGTTGAAATAAAGAATAAACGTCGGTGAAGGAAACAAGAATCCAGGGGCTGGATTAGATGTCCACCCTGGGACCCTTACAAGCTTAGTCAAGTGTTTATCCCCAGAAAAGAAATTTCAATTAGCACCTGTTGCCGCTATCAGTGAAGGACAATGGTGGAACCCCTGGAACAAATTTGTGGTTTCCCATCCACTCATCAAGGTTGTGCTTGAAGAGGGTCAGTGAGGTACTCTTTTTGACATGAATGGGAAGTCCATCCCAGAGATTGGATAGCCTCTGGGAGACAAACCCGTCTCTCCAGCAGGTTTTGTTGATGTCACATATTAGATTTAGGCCTTTTGAGTGGGTAATGCGCGAGGAGTTAGACTTGGATATGGCGCATCTCTAGTAGGTCAGGGTCCAATATTGCCTTGTAGGTGAGATACAGATCACCTCTAAGCAATCTGTACAATACCAAATACAGCGATAATAATTTGAGCCTGTCTGCATAGGACAGGTGTTGGAGGCAATGGATTTTCTTTATGAGGTATTTCTTTGGCCTTTCCATTTGGTGTGGGTGTTTGGAGAGGTACATACCAAACGGGGCATTATATTCAATTATAGGCCTAGTGAGGGAGGAGTACAGAGAGGTAATATCCTCCTTTTTTCTGGATGCAATCCCTTTACTTATAAGGTGAACCAAGTAAAGGCTTTTCTGACCGCTGCTGATACATGATGGTTGAATGTGAGATTGTTTTCAACCTGAGGACCCAGGTCTCTCACCACAGGTTGTGTGCTTAGGGGGTTGCCATTGATGTAGTAATCAGTAGATGCCATGATTTTGCCATGTGGTATGATAATACATTGTTTTGCATTTAACTTAAGGTCATGACATTGGCACCCAGTCATCTGTTGCTGTGAGACCATGTTGCAGTATGTTAACATCATTTGGGGAGTCATTGACAGTACCCAACTTAAAGTCATCTGCAAACATGGTCAGCCATAGGCCCTTTGGCTTTCCCTCAACATCTGAGAAGTAGATACCAAACAGCAGGGGTCCCAGTTCAGATCCCAGGGGAACACCACTAGTGACAGGTCTGCTGACAGAGGTAGTGACTGTGGGTAGTATCTGTGAGCCAGTTGGCCACCCACCTGATGAGATAGGGATTTTTGCCATTGCGTTAAATTTTTGATGATGCCCGAGTGGGGGATTGTGTCAAAGGCCTTGGCCAAGTCAAGATAATCACTGTATGTACTGACTTTCCCTCATCCAGGTCCTTTGTGACAGTCCCAAAAAAGTCAACCAGGTTCAACAGGCAAGATCTGCCCCTGACAATTCCAAATTGGGTGGGTCAAGTGCTTGGAGATTGCCCATGTTCTTGTTTACGAGATCCATAATAATACACTACATGGCTTTACAGATCAGACTTGTCAAGCTAATGTGGTGATAGTTTCCTGGGTCAGTAGTGGCACCACCTTTGTGCAAGGGGATGGTAATGGCAGTTCTCCACTCAGCTGGAATGAAGCCTGTAATTAGGCTGTGGTTGAATAGGGTGCTCAATGGCAAAGCTAGTTCTTCCTGGAGATGGTGCAGAATACAGCCTGGGATACTATCAGGTCCCATGGAAGCTGTGTTATTTGCCTTGGATAGGGCTCTTAACACTTGATCTATGGAAATGCAAGGTGTGGGACAAGTATCGGGGATGTCGAATGGGCCTTTGGTGGGGATAGGGGTGAAGTTTGCACTGAACCTATCAGGTAGCAGGTTGGCTAAGTCAGCAGGATTAGTGTAAATGGTACTGTTAAGTACTAATTCAGAACAAACCTGGGCCTTGCCATGAAGGTTCCTGACATAACTGAAGAAGGCTTTGTGGTTTCCCTTTGTTTCAGAGGCTAGTTTCAATTCATAATTGGCTTTTGAGGTTTTCACTAGTGATCTAATTTGCTTGTTGAGGCTGCGGAGGGAGTTTTTCCAATTTGGAATTTGTCCCTTTTTTTACCCTTGGATAACAGTTTTTTTTCCTTTTGTTGTAAAGCCTGTTGATAGATGATGTCCGCCAGACAGGTCTGTGTTTCCTTGAGGAGCAGGTTTTAGTTCTGTTGCGTATGGCTGAGTCCATGCAGTTGTACAGGTGCTTGCATACTACATTGGTATATTGTTCACCATAGTTGTCTGCATCCCCTGAGGGGACTAGTGGTGTGAAACTACTGCCACCCTCCCTTAGGAGGCTGTAGTCAGCTTTTGGGACATTTTTTAGCCTGGTTATGGCTGGGGGGGGGGGTTGAGTGGCATCAAATCTTTGAATGAGACAGACCAGTAATCTGACCTCACCAGGGAAGAACATTCTGTGGGAGCGGTGCAGCGGTCACCCATATTGGTGAGAACCAAGTCCAGAATATTATCACCCCTTGTGGGGGATGAGATGACCTGGTCTAGTGCGTTAGAACTGATGAAGTCAAGGAATCATTGGATGAGTGCATTAGTGCAGGAATAGTTCACTCAGTCTATGGTGATGTAGCTGAAGTCACCAAGGATCAGGGTGTTAGGGGGTTCCTTGATGGAGTCGAGTAGGTCTGGGTAGGAGGAGGAGGAGTCCTGAGTCATTGAAGGGGGTCTATATCTGGCTATAACTTGGATGACTGTCTTGCCAATTGCCAGTTCCACCTGGAGTAATTCCAGTGCTTCATGCTGCCAAACCAGTCTGAGGGTGTGTCTGTCCTTAATGAAGATAGAGACTCCACCACCTTTAGCCTTTCTGACCTTGTTCTGGGGGTTGGTCAGCCCTGAACTAAGTTTCCGTGACCACACCGGCATCGGCATCCTCCAGTGTGAGGAGAGCCTCCAGTAAGTGCATTTTCAGGTTAAGGCTCCTAGCTTTAAGCAGCATGACCTTCAATTTGCTTTTTGACAGATCTTTTATGTTGGAAGACTTGTCTTTGGGACATAGCCTAAAAAAGGCACAATGGGGGAGGGAAGAGCCTTGGCCAGGATTCAGAACCCAAAGAGTGACAGGTGGAGGCCATCTCTGGCAAAGCATTAAGGCCTGTCAACCATATCATCCCAGGCAAACAGAGACTGGATCTCCTTAGAAAGACAGCAGAAACTAAGCCAATTGTTGAAGTCAGTTATTGTTTGTTGGTATTGTGCTATCATTCTTGGTGAAGGTAGGATGCTGCTTAGGGATAGGGTCATATCTGCCTGGAATTGGATGGGAAACAGCAAATTCACCCCACAAGTTTTACCTGTGTCTATCATTGACAGGGGCAGTAGTTGTTGACTTAGTTCCACTTAATAATGAGATATTCTTGGGAACAGAGGTTGTGCTTGGCTAGGTTTGTAAGGGCCTTAGGGCCATTAGCTTAGTAACCTCCTATGATCCTATTCACCTTATCAATAAGGACACAGGCAACTTTCAAACTATTGACCCAACTCAGTTTAGGTTCATTAAGGGTAGATCATGCCTGTTAAACTTGGTAGCCTTCTTTGAGAATGTCACCAAAGCCCTGGATGAAGGTAAGACAGTGCATACCACGTGTCTTGACCTAGTCAAGGCTTTTGACACAATTCCCCACTCAAGTATCATTGAGAAACTCTCCCAGTTGGGGATTAAGTCCTACATCACTAGATGGGTAGCCAACTGGGTCACAAATAGAACACACATTGTTAAAGTCAATGATTCCACCTCTACCAGTATACCAGTCACCCGTGGCACATCACAATGATTTTTACTGGGCTAATTACTGTTTGGAATCTATTTCTATGTCATTTGAATGAATGTCCATTTTACTGAAACCCAAATGCAACCATGGAATTAGTATATAATAGTAACTGGTGTGCATGCGAGCTTGCCCCTATGCAGAAATTATTTTTTATGGTATATCTTTTGTGAAAAAGGTTTGCTATCAAATAAGTTTTCAGTTAAATTAATTTTCAGTCAAATGAATTTTCCATCAAATGACATACACCCACCCCTAAGATATGTACTATAATATTTTCTGTTTGAGATATTACAAAGTATGATACTTAGGAGCCAGATGCAGCAGGGAGGCCATTTGCTGAATGAGCATCTCCCATCATGCCAGAAAAAGGAGATTTAAGTCATATGAGATGTTAGTGAAGGACTGAGCATGTGCATGCTTGGTGGAGGTGGATGCAGTATGCAGTGGCACTAGGAAAAAGACAGCAACTGATAGTCAAACGTCTACAACAGTAAAAACGATGCATGCAAACAAAGTAGCTGACTATAGTAACCTATGCATAGACTGGCTGCACTGTGCATCAGACATAGGCAACCCAGGTCACAAAGTTCAAAGTGCAGGGCATAGTTGTCTTTTGCATGGGTGGGGAACAGAGAAAATATGTGAAATGTCTTAAACAGGTAAATGTGTTGATGCAAAAATTGACAAATGTTGATATTACCTTGTATAAGATAATAATAGAGAGAGAGCTACTACTGATGGCTTTCTGATGTAACAGTCTCATTGTTTGCCTGAATGCATGAGGCCCTGGGAACTGTAATGGTGTGTGTGTGTGTGTGTGTGTGTGTGTGTGTGTGTGTGTGTGTGTGTGTGTGTGTGTGTGTGTGTGTGTGTGTGTGTGTGTGTGTGTGTGTGTTGTGGGAACATCACTGAAGAAGGTTTGATGCCGAAACTGGTCTGAAGGAAAAGAAGGAATAAAACATATTGGTTGCCTCTGAGTGCTGGCTCTTTATTTTGTTTTGTGTTGTGGGACACAGCATAAGCAGTGGCTGCAGTACTGTGGTTCAATCTATCGGACAAGTCCAAAACATTCCTAGAACATGTGCAAGCATCCTGTTTGAATCCCTGCTGATGGAAACTGCGTCTACTGTGACTTTCATGGGAGTAACACAACTGTGGCTAGAAGTAGGTGTGCTGTGTGACTATAAGTGAGATCTATTACCCCGTATGCTTCTACTGTGACTACTATGACCCCAGAAATGCCCTCCCTGCCTATAGGAATTTCCTCAGCATGGAAGTTCTGACACTATGTAACTGTTAGTATGTTCAGAATGGCTACCATCCAAGGGAGCAAAATTGTACTATCTGCACTGAGCATCCCTGCCACATTGCATGTGAGCCTGAGAGGACCTGCCTTGCCAAATATGCAGTCATTTCTGTCAAAAACATCGTACAAACAAACCATGCACTCCTGGAGGGCATCAAATATACCGTGCAGCATCAGTATTATTTCTCCAAAGACTGCATTGGTATTAGACCATGTCTCCATAACAGCACTTCTCATATATTGAGTTGCATCTATTGACACAAGCTAGTTTTGAGGAAGGGCGGTACCGCTGCCTTTGATATGTACTAGTGTACACACCCATGTGGTCACCCCACACCCTATGGGGTTCTTGCGACACATTAATGCCTGGAACATCGGTGATGACATGCTATCTTGGCTATAAACGTCCACACTAACTTTTCTAAATATTTCTCAGCCATATCAGCTGTCCATATTTTTCAGAGAATGTCCAGATTTTTGCCTCTTATTTTTGGTCTTTAATTCATAAAATTGGTGGTTATCTGGTAAATCATTGAGGACTGAAATCACTAAATAATGACCAACATATGAGTTTCAGACTTTATATCCTTGTGAAAATGCATGCTAATACATCTTTTTATTTTATCACTTATTATTTTAACTACCGAGTTGGCATCTTCCTAAATTTATATTATATTATATTTAAAATTAGAGCAATATGCTTTTTTGTTCTTGATGTTTAATATATATATATATATATATATATATATATATATATATATATATATATATATATATATACATGTTTTACAAAGCATGCATTTTATATTTCCTTTATTCTTTATACATATAGTTTAAGAATATTGTGATAGAGATAGAAAATTACTAATAAATACATGTAAATTACTGATTAATGTAATGCATACATCAGAGTGTGTCATTGTGTGACCCTTGTTCCAGTCTGCTGTGAGCTTTTCGTGCTATATTTACTCTAATAGCAGGCTGAGCTAGCAGTTCTGTGAACTACTTCAAAGTCTTATAGCTGGTTTACTTCTGACTATTAGAGGAATTATTTTCAACATAAATATTTACTCATTTTGATAATTATGCCTTGATAAAGAGAAAAATTATACAGAAGCACTATTTTATATTGGCTGATGCCCCCCTCTTAGCCAAGTATTGCATTTCTATGCAGCTTTTTATTGTTTTTATCGTTATGTTTTCAGTCACTGACATTCACACAAAAGATTGCTTACACATATTGCTCAATGAAGATTTCGTAAGCTGGTGTCTCAAAGTTGTTTGAGATCCCAATGCTATAACATTTATTAATTCATTTTTAGCCACACAGACATATGCATATCAGGCTTCATATTCTTGAGATGTATTCAAAACTGCAAGAAAGAACCAGCCAAGCTAGTGCCTTCACACTTGCTCGGTCTTACTTCCTAACAACAGTATGCACTATTATCTGAACTAGTATTTGCTTGTGGTTTTTATCTGTTAAAAGGACTTATTCATGCTTAGGTTACCAGTTTTTTTTAGAACAGTTTTATCTGAACTTTTTCAGTATTTGCTTGTGTGCTTTTTCTGTTAAAAAGACTTATTCATGCTAAGTTTCACAGTTTCTGCAACAGTTTTTTCTCTGCACTGGTTGTATATGGTCTTAATTAATGCTTGTGTTTACTGAATTTACTATTATTCATTTTCAAACCATCATTCTGAACCAGTTGCTCCTCTGATTAACCCCTTCTTGAGCTGAAACTATCTTCTCATCCCATAACTCTCTACTCCTTTTTTATCTATCTATGTCTCCTTCCACCACATCTCCATACTCTCTCTTGCTTCGCCCATCACTACCTATTCCATCCTGCTCATACCCCCTTTTCTTCCAAACTGCTACCTACTCCTCTTCTCCATTCCTAGCTCCCTCCCCCTCTTCTTCATCTCCACTCACAAGCTACACTCTCCTACCTAAACAATCTTCTCTGACTCAAGTGGTTAGTAATACTTAAACAACCTAAAGTCTTGTATCCTTTCTATTTTTCTCTCCTTTTATCAGGTATCGTACCCCATTCTGACCTCTCCCTCTTTTGTCAAGTCTCCAGTGCCCTAACCCAGGAGAAAGCATCACCCACCTTCAGTGGACCATATATCCTTTCCCAGGAAATTCTCTGGAAAATCAATGTACGTACAACCTGAACTGGTTTAATTAATTTTGTCACTCTTGATGCAATCATACTGCCCTTATGCATCACCAACCCAGCTCTAGTCCCTTTATTCTCCCTGATTGTTTCTTTTTTTATTTTCTCTATCCCCAGTCCAGTATGTAACCATCTTCCTTGCTAAGAACACCTGTAGTCATCTCTAGAAGTTTCCTAAACTCTTGCACTATATCAGTCAATACTACAAGTATCGATTTCAGAACTTACTTGCTACTTTCTCTCACATTTCTCTTTGGTTCCCAGTTCTCCCTTCCCAGCCTACTCTCTCCTTCCTAATTACTGCTTTTTTTCATTAAACATACGTTAACTACTGTAATTAGATGTTTAACCATTTTCTCCAGCTTTCTGCAATATTTTTACATTCTTTCAACTTACCTGATTGCTTTTGGCAACAAGTTAAAAGACTATGGTCAGCCCACTCAATTCGCCTTCCCTTCACTTGGGCTCACTCTGGTCCCCTAACCAACTCTCATTCCCACCCACCTCATATCATTAAATCTATACCTAAGGAAATCCCACTCACAATCAACTCCCAACAAATCAAACAACTTCCCACCAACCTAACAGCTCAATTAGTCAAAGTTATCCATGCCCCCTAAATTAAACCCAAACCAGTCAAAATTGTATGAAAACTACTCTCAAATACACAACAATGTACCATACTTCCATAAAATAGTACTCCTACTCTCCACTTTATACACAGCACTGTTAATTCTACACTTAGCTGTACTTACAAATAAAACACCCTTAGCCAAATGCACTACAACAACATCCTTCTTTAACTTACCCCTGATTCAAAGCCACTACTCCAATATATCCTCAACTTTTCTGCTATTCTCTCCCCTACAACTCTAACATTTCGGGCATGGTCTGCACCTATTACCAAAAAGCATGTGAGGGCATTCTAAGGGACAGCAGGGTACTACAGAAAGATTGTCCCTAATTATAGTACCATAACTGCTCCCCTCAAAGACCGGAGAAGGAAGAACAGGCCAGATAAGGTAGTGTGGACCCCAGCATGTGAGCAGGCATTTCAAAAGCTTAAAGAAGCTTTGGGAGGACCCCCCTGTATTAGCCAGTCCAGATTACAGCAAATAATTTGTTGTGCAAGTGGAAGCTTTGAGCCATGGCATGGGGGCTGTACTTAGCCAGATTTCTTCAGAGGGGGAAGAGCACCCAGTGGTTTAACTCAGTCATAGGCTCCAACCCAGGGAGGAATGCTATGCAGCTGTAGAAAAGGAATGTCTAGCCATAGTGTGGGCATTGCAAAAACTTCAACCTTATCTGTATGGAAGAAAATTCACTGTAATGACAGATCACAACCCCCTAATATGATTAAATAGAGCAGCCAGCAAAATGGCAAGTTGCTAAGATGGAGCCTGGGTTTTCAGGCATATGATATGTCAGTGTAGCACTGCAGTGGGAGTAGCAATGCCAATGCAGATGGGCTCTCAAGATAGAGAATGGGGTGAGGTACACCCAGATAGACCTAATCCTCTCAAGCGGCATTTCTCAAGGGTCACTTGAAAAACTAGCTTGAGTTCTCTAGCGGGGAACAGATGTGAAGATTGTGGGAAGATGGGTGAAGGCTACCAGCCTAGTCAAATAGAATTTGATACATAATTCTATCATTTGTATATATAAATGTAAAATACCAACTTGTGTTCTTAAATATAAGAAAACACTGTAAAATGTGAACTTCAAGATTGTTGCAACATTGCCATCTGCTGTAAGGAAAACTATGCCAAGGATTTCAAATGTTCTTTGAAGTAAAATTATCTAAATAGTGGTTCCAAACTGGCTGGCTCTACACATTCTTTCTATTGTCTTAACTTAAGGAATAATTGCTAGAGTGTACATGTGAAATGTCTTTTATTGTTGTAGTTTCCTGAGCAGGTGTTAGATCACTAAATAATGCAGTTTGTTGTCCTGGGAACTGCAGACTAAGTGTCAAAATGATGTAATGTGTATACTGGGAAATCCTAAGTGTTGAAATTATGTAATTTGAGAGAACCTAGCAAAGTTGTTTGTTAGTGAGTTTAAAACCTATTGTTGAGAGAGAGACTGGGAGCATTTTAATCTTGATATCTAACTTATCAGCACTATGCCTGTTGTCTTATGTAAGTAATGTCTTAGAAATATGTTTTCTTGTAGTAATAGCTAGGAACTTAGAAGAAAGTTAGATAAGTGTTTTTCTGTAATACCAGAATTTTCCTGCTGTATTGTTTTAAGTTTCTGTGTGATCTCTGAACTCTTAGATATCACTGTGGTGTAGTAGTATTGTCTTGTGTTTTAATTATTTATTATTAAATAGTTTAAAAAACTTTACCTGTGGCTGATTTGTGTAGAGATAAGTAAGCTCTAGAGTGCATTGCATATTTATAGAGTTTATTGTAATAAGCCACTCTAATAAACCTTAGACTGAATAGTCACATTACCAATTGGATAATAATATTGCACAATAATAATTGAACACCCTTTTAAGGGCCTTTGGGTAGCTTATAACTATTAACTTTTGGTGGCAGAAATTACTTCCGTATAGTCTGGGTAAAGGGGCACAGCTGGAGAATCTGTTAGCCTTTCCGAAGAGTGTCTGTGAAGTGGTATAAATACTTATCTCAAAGTGTGTGTGGTGTGGCAGGTACCTGGGCAGGGACACAAAGCACTGGTTTGACAGAGAGGGTACTGGAGGTTATCTTCTCAGCTAGGCTGAGATTTGGACCCTGTAGCTGTGCCAGTGGGGAGTCTTATTGGGGACCAGGAGAGCAAGGGAGCAACCAGCCCCAGACTGACTGTGATCTCTGTGTGCACTTAAGGGAAATTGTACTTTACTGAATGTATTTGTTATCCTTTCCTCTTATATAAGACACCCTCAGTTATGTTAGTGGTGGGGATTGAGGCTCCTTGATTGCTGGGCCAGGGAAGGTCATCACAGTGTCTTCTATAGTACTATATAAACAAGTAAATGTGCATAAGTAAGAACATTTATCTGCATATTTCTCCTATAAGTAACCTATTGCATAATATATGTAAGCTTTGTATAATATGTAAACAATGTAGTAATGCAGAGCTTTTCTCCCTGGTCCTAAGATGCAAAAGGGTCTGGTGACAAAGACAGACTATCCCAGAAAACAAATGTCAAATAAATAAATAGACTTGTTAAAATGCCTGTAGTGTAGGCCCATGGGATACATGCAAATGACCCCTTAATGACATACCTGTGCTTCAAAATACTTTGTATATATCACATGGGCCTCCACTACAGAAGGATTAATGTATTACACAGTGAAGCCTTTAACTTGGCTGGGTCTTTTTTGCAGTTTTTTAATGACTGGTTTCTCTGTGTCCCTTTTTTTTTCTTTTTGGTATAGACCTATTCAAAGCTACTTTATAACTTTGCCTATCTCTATCTCTCTTATCATCATGTTTTGATGGCTATTTATTAGGATGGTAGATTAAAGATGCAGCAATTTAAAAAAAGAAAATATGAAATCAATATCTTTCTGGACAATAACTTGCCTGTTCATGTCAGTATTATGCAGCAATGAAATTACATCATATAATGCATATAAAATTGTACTTAGATTTTGAGTTGAAGAAATAATTGTACAAACTTTTTTCCTGTATTAGGTGTTATCTGGCACGATTTGTAGAGCAGAAGAATGTCTCAAATTTCGTGACAACTATAAATTACATATCAGGGTATTTATCAAAGCCCTGCAAGGAAGTCAACAGTAAGTATATTATTTTAACGGTAACTTATAAAAATGTTCATTTACCATTATAGCTAATGAGATTTGCAACAAATTAACTTTTAATATGTCTTACTCTTGTTTATTTAAATAATGACATCTAAAATATAATTCAGCTCTTCTATTATGAAATCCCATGCATATACTCAGTACACAACTTTCTGGTATAGTGGGAAACAGGTGTGAGTGTGACCTAGCTGGTATGTGTTTAATTAAAAGATAAGGCACTTGTAAAACTGGGCATAGGAATGTAGGAATTAATTTTAAATGAAGGTTTGCCTGCAACAGGAAAGGATTTGGTGGGCTGTAGGGGTCATTTGCCAAGGCAAGAAGAGGCTTGTTGGTAATACCACAGGAACAGGAAGGAAGGGCATGGCTTATGAAGACAATGATAGCAGCCTTCATTAGCATGTGGGTTGGAGCACTCACATATGGAAGTGGGCATAGTATGGTCTCATGGTGATGTCAGCACCAGTGTCAGCACCAAGGCATGGGATTAGAGCTTAACAGAAAAGCCTATGAGGGCTGACCTAATGATTGTCCTATGATTGGCTCTTGTCATGTAGAAAATGAATGGGCCAGCTGCTCATAGAGGGCAGATTGTCTGCAGATGCAGTAGGATTAAAATTATTAAAAATATATATTCAAGCACTTGCTGACAGAGTCAATTTGTGGAGCCATTTTGACCATATTAAGAAGCCTTTCTTCCTATGTGGAGTATCTTTGTGCATGGCTTGGACAACTGTGACTACAAGACCATGGGTTGCATCTAAAATCATGTATGGACCAACAAAGCTGATATAAATATTTTTGTACTTGTTCTGTCTTAGTGCCATTTAACAGTGCTGTGTGCATTTATTCATTTAATTCAAATTATTACTGTTTTTCAACCTGTAGTTGTTAAAGAAATGCCATCTGTTTGTTACTGTAGTGCTCTTACATTATTTTAAAAGTATTCTGATTTTTTCAGCCTGCACTTGTTAAAGAAATGCCATCTGTTTGTTACTGTAGTACTCTTAGGTCATTTTAACAGTATTCTGATATTTCCTAACCTCCTCTAATACTGCAAAATCTGTTCTTATTTTGCCAATGTTCTCCTGATTTTACCAAAATATTTATAAGTTTTGCAAAGTTGTTCTGTGTTTGTAGAAGTTCTCCTATGTCTGTGCACATTTTTCTGTATTTGGGAACTTTTCTCAGGGTTTGTGAACATGTTTCCAAGGATTCCTGATACTGCAGAACTGCCTTTTGTTGTAAAGCATCTGTTCATGCACTTGAGCTCAAAATAAGTTTGTTTACATTAAGAGGATTTTAGTCTGTATTTTAGTAGGAGCAGAGTGTTGATTCAACCCATCTGAGTTGGGAACTGCTGGTGGAAGGCTTATTGTGTTTTTATCTTATTGGCCTGTGGGCCTAACTGTGTAAAAGTCTTTCATCCTGTCGGTATTTCTGTATTTGGGAACTTATTTCCAAGAAAAGGTCTTGATTTTGAAAATCATGCAAATATGGTTACCTATGCTTTGTATATAAGCAAATCTGTCCAGTATAAAATCCTCAATAAGAAATAATCTCATCATCTCCCACTGTTCATAGCTGCTTGAAGAGCTGGCAGATTGTTGCTTAGACCTTGAAGTGACTCTCCCCTGCTTCTTTCTATCTACTAAGGATTTTGTATAATGGATAGATACTTCACTGTCATCTCTGTTTCTGGCCTGGTGGATATGGGCATCCTGAGGCAATGCAGTAACTGCCTCGTGTTCACTGACAACCATTTAATTTTTGAACAGACAAACACAGTGCATGAAAGATTTAAATACATAATGTCATTGGAGGCAAAGCTCCCACATGTACACACAAAAAATGCAAACCAGGTTGTCAGTGTTGCAGCAGAAACACTCACTACCAACCCTAAGGAACAAACACATAGACCCATATATGCAGAGGTACTCACTTGTAATCTACCAAAACCTTGAAGACTTCCTAAAAGTATCTCTCAGTACCCCTGTGCACACTCAAAAAGACAGCACCTCACACAACACGTAACTCTAAAAATCATAGTAGCCCCGATTCCAAGCCCATAAGGCAACACACCACACAGCCAAACATTCTAGTTATTGAGGATTCTCCTATAAGACATACTGATGTCCTCCTTACCAGACCAAACAAGGAGAAGATCACAGCAAGCTGTCTGTCTGGAGCCAGGATCCACCAGATCACACAAGTAGTTAGATCTTTAAACCACAAGTAAGTACCAGTATGACATGGTCATAGCACAAGTTGGTGTAAATGACCAAAGATGTACCTTACTGGACTACATGAAGAGAGAAATGTGATGGAAATGTCTGAATATGTCTCCCCAGGAAGGTATGAATCTAGCCTTGATTAACATCCTACCTTCACCAAGTACCATCAAAAAATAATTGACTTCAACAATTTACTTAGTGTCTGGTGTCACAACAAGGGGATCCAATATATACTAGCTTGGAAGACATGACTGACAAACCAGGATGCTTTGGCAGATATGGTTTGCACTTGTTATCACTTTGTTTCTGGATACTGTCAAAACATTGTATCTATACCCATAGTGCCTTTTTTAGGCTGTGCCAAAGTGTTAAACCTTCCAACATAAAAAAAATCACTCACAACTACCTGAAGATACTACTGCTTAGTGCTAGGAGTTGAAATTAAAGAAATAACTGCACTCCCTGGAAGCACTCCTCACCCCGGAGAATGCAGACATATGTGCAATCATGGAAACAATGCCTTTCTATCCCCCTCGGGTCAGAAAAAAACAAAAGGAGGAGGTATCTTAGTGTTCATAAAGGACAAGTACACTGCTAGTCTGGTCCAACAACATGACTCGCTTGAGTTGCTCCATGTCCAGCTAATCAGAGGTGCAAGCACCTATCATATCCTTGCTAGCTACAGATCCTCTAACATGAGTCTGGAAAATCACACATCTTACCTAAAACTACTGTAATCTCTTAACATTCAGCCTGACACCATTCGTATGGGTGACTTCAACTACTCCTCCATAAGGTGGAAGACTTATACAACCCATAATTCATTTGTTCAGAGGTTTTTGGACTTCATCAACACAAACACCTTGGAGCAATTAGTTAGCTTCCCAACTAGAGGCATAAATATCCTAGATCTAGTAGACAGATACACAGGGGGGATGCTGCATTCTCCCATGCGTTAACTCCTCCTGGTAAGATCTCTCCACAAAATGATGTCCTTTACTATTAAAACTAACCTAGAGCTCCCATCAAACTACAAACCTGTTAAGAATTTTGCTAAAGCCAATTACCTCAAACTAAGTGACAGCTTATTAAACTTCCAAGCCCCTCTCAACCCAGATGCCATTGAGGCCTACTCTGAGCTGTACACAAAAACACTGTAGAACCACATTCATAGCTGCATAGAGGAGGCAGAACCTATCCGAGTCAAACCTATGATTACTGACAAAAATAAACCATCCTGATGGAACCCAGCATAAATAAGATATTCAACAAAAGGAAACAAATCCTTTCCAAAGCCAAGAAGGAACAGAGAAAGCAGTGCAAAAAGACACTCATCAGTATAAATAAACAGATTGGAGAGCTGATAAAATCTGCCAAAGCAAACTATGAGGCAAAGATAGCCTTCCAGGTGAATGATATCCACAAGGCATTTTTTTTAATTATGTTTGTAACCTCAGGGAAAATTCTCAGCTATGTACCAAGTTAATCATGAATGGCAACACTTACATGCAACCTGAACTATAGCAAGCCTGCTGCCCAACAAGTTCAGTTCAAACTCTACCCCCCCCCCATCACCTCCTAACTCACACCCAAAGAAATAACCACAACCATCTCCCTATTGGTCATTATGAGACAACACACAGGTCCTTGCTGTACTTTCTAAACCCAATAGCAGCAACATTCCAGGATACTTCTTAAATATTTTAAAACCGAATCTATCAGGTCAACAAGAAACCCTCTTTAACCACAACTTCTGGACGGGCTGTGTCCCAGAGCAATGAAGGGCTGCAACAGATGTCCCTCATCACAAAGGGGGCACATCAACTGACCAAGGGAATTACAGACCTATAAGTTGACCAGTTTTAACTGGAAGGCCATGGAGAGGATTATCATGGATCTGATCAATAATGACATAGGAACTCTCCAACCACTGCACCAGACACAATGTGGCTTTGTCAAAGGGAGGTCTTGTTGGTTCAGTCTGGTGGACTTTTTTGAAAAAGTCACCAGGGCCATTAATAAGGGTAAAACCGTAAACACCACTTATTTATACCTGGCCAAAGCTTTCAACACGATCCCCCACTTGGGGATCATAAATAAACTTATTGAGTTAGGCATAAGCCCCTACACTGTCAGATGGATAGCAAACTGTCTCACTGACAAGACACATGTTGTCCGGATAGCTGAATTCACTTCAGTAAGAAACCTGTTACTAGTGGTGTCCCACAGGACTCAGTGTTGGGACCTCTCCTATTTGGTATAGACTTTTCTGAAGTTAAAGCCAATGTTGGGGGTCTCTGGCTCACCAGGTTCACTGACAACTGTTAGGCTAGTAGCAATCAATGAACTCCCAAGTAATACTGACATCCTACAAACAGGCCTAAAAATGATAAACAACTGGTGCCAAAACCATAGTCTCTAATAAAATGCTAAAATATGCATAATCATATTCTTTGGTAAATCATACTTCACTGCAAATTATAATGTTGATATGGACCCAGTGGTGAGGGACCAAGGAGCACAGATAGATAGTAACCCAAACTCAGGTAGCAATGGTAGTGAGGAAATCCTTCCATGTGACCCAACTTATAAGTAAAGGCATGGTATCAAGATCAAAGAAAGTCATAGTGCCATTACACTCGGCCATCATCAGGCCCATAATCAAGTACAGTGCTTCCTTTTGCATCTACCTAACTGAGCATTTACACCAAGTGGAGCAGCCCTGAGGTTTCTCACTACAAAATACAAAGCATAAAACACATGTCTTATGCAGACCAAGTAAAGGCGCTATGCCTTTACTCCATGTCATATTGTTTATTGAGAGGTGATTTCTGCCTGATCTACAAGGCATTCTCTGATCTGGCCATAAAGAAAATGTTACATATTTGCAAGAAAAATGTATATGAGAGTTATGGGTTTCATGAACCTAAACCATATTTATGACTTGAACAGTACTTGCTGGAGAGATAGTTTGGTATGCCAAAGGCTACCTCATCTACGTAATAGACTTCACTTTTTCATAAAACCGAGCCTGTCCCTCATCCATTCAAAACAATTACGATAAATGGATGGGGAACCATAGTTTCACTCTTGAGTACTGCCTGCATCCCTTATGGATAGAGGCAGTCTGTAAAATGACTCATGGCTCTAAGACACAAAGACCCACTACCTTAATACTACCCCATCCCATACCTGGGAAATTAACATATAATGCTATCATAGCCTGGGTATTATTGGCTAGGCTTGTAAAGGCTCATGTGCCATTAGCATCGTAATCATCATTCTAATCTTACTTCAACATCTGTAACAAACATTTGAGAATGTACACATAGTCGCAAAGCTCATCACCCATTTGGCTAATTAATTTCGTAGGATCACCATAAAGTTCTTCCTCTATCCAAGACTGAGGATGTTG
>NC_056729.1:1908071447-1908187289 GCF_019279795.1 Protopterus annectens
ATACAAAGCCAATTCCCATTTTAGCCCATGCCCAAATATACCATAAAGAAACTGCTAAAAAACTAAAACCCTGTTCCACCCCGGCTGATAATCTTCCACCACGCTACCTCAAACTGGCTGCCAACTCAATTGCCTACCCAAGCAATATCCTTATAAACAGGTCTTTATCCAAATCAGAAGTACCAACCACATGGAGACAATCTCACATCACCCCCACCACCAATGGAGGCAGCTCTGTTGAACTATCCAATTTCCGTCCTATATCCATCTTGTCACCCTTATCCAAAATTCTCGAGAGAGGTATCCATCGTCAGATAATGCAATACCTATTGCAAAACAATCTTTTAACCCAAACTCAACATGGTTTCCGACCCAGCCACAGCATGTCTGCAGCCCTATTATCCTTTACAGACACCATGAAGAACGCCAGAAATGCAGGATGCTATACATCCTCAGTATTTCTTGACCTGTCTAAGGCTTTTGATACAGTCTCTCACCCCCTTCTACTGAACACACTGTCTAACTTAGACTTCTCACATAACACATTAAAATGGTTTCAGACCTACCTCAAGGATCATAAACAAGCAGTGAAATGGTCCAGTGAACTCTCACCTTTTCTCCACAACCCTACTGGAGTTCCTCAAGGCTTCATACTCGGATCCCTACTCTTCAACGTTTTCACGAACAACCTTCACACTTCCTCCCACCCTGGAATACTCATTCAGCACACTGATGATTCTGTCATAATCTGTACAGCTCAATCACTGCCAGAACTGCTTTCAAAATCTCAGCAGTCCTTTACTGCAGTCGAATCCTGGCTAAAAACTGGCCAACTCTTTTTTAATCCAAAGAAGACTAAATTCATACTCTTCCACCCCAAGAACACCTCCCCTGTCATCGATCATTTCAACTTTTTTTCATCTGACAATACTCTCATAGAAATAGTGCAGGAAGCCAAACTTCTAGGAGTAATCATTGACAATAAACTTTCCTTTGACCACCATATACAATAAAATATAAAAAACACTCATCAAAACCTTGGACTCTTTTATAGAAACAGACATTTCTTAATTACAGCTACCAAAGTTTCCCTAGCAAAAACCTTTTTACTTCCCTCCCCTTCTTTACGGTGCCCATATTCTCACTAATATACAAACTTCTACCCTAAGTAAGATGTAACAGTGCTATAACAAAGTAGCTAAGTTTACCACAAACTAAATAGCACAGGCATCATTGTAAAGTGCTACTAGAACTAAACTTGCTTGAACTTCTCAACCAACTTGCTTTTATTCAGTGATCCGCAATGCAAAACTTTATTTTCAAGCCTACTGCCTGCCCTGTGCTAGCCAACTTAGTCACACCTAATACACCAAATAGATCTCTACAATCAGAAGACAAAAATCTCTTAATTATATCAAAACCCATCTTATTGAGAGTTGACACATATGAAGGAGTTACCTATATTAATATTCTTAAAACTTTATATGATAGTTTTGCCGTGTACATACTATATGTTCTGTTGCTTTAAAATATGACATGAATGAATGAAGCATTTTAGATATTCTAACGAACGTAAATAGTCCTAGATATTTATGTACTTCTTTACTTAATATAATCTGTTGTGAGTGAGGAATGATGATAATGGGTAATATTAAATGTAAATCACGTCATTAGACATCAAAGTTAGTTACTATATACGTTTTTTGTGCCAGTAGATATGTGCATTTATGAGACAGCATAGTTAGTAGTTAATGTCATTAATTCAATTGTTCTATAATGAACATTATGCTATGCATACGTAATGTATGATGTTCCTTTAAACGTTTTAATTATTTATTAGTGTCATTAAATGAAGCTTACAAGAACATGTTCATACTAATATGCTTGAGATTTTTTATGATAGCTTTGTCGTGCGAATATTATATGTTTCGTGAGGTACTTTAGATGTTCTAACGAACGTAAATAGTTTCAGATATTTATGAATTTTCTTACTTAATATAATTTATTGTTGAGCGTGTGAAGTGATGATAATGGTTATTAATGATATGTGATGTATGCCGTTGGACACCAAAGTCATTCATTATACACACTTTCTAGTAAGTAGATATAGGCATTTATTAGATAGCATAGTTAGCAGTAAATGCTATAAATCTACATATTTTATTATCAATACTATGTAACGCAAATGTAATGTATCATGTTCTTTTAAATGTTTTAATTATTTGCTTGAGTCATCAAATGAAGTTTATATATCTGTGAGACTTGTGATTTGAATTTCAACGGTCTGACGAAGCTATGGTGAAAGCGCTTACCAGTTTGTTATAATAATAAAATAGACTTTATTTTACTATATATCTTCATTGTTGTTCTGTTCCAATCGGCTGTACCAGTTACGCTGGAGTTGTACTCGTGCCTTGGTTACCTCTCTATTTTTTTATTTTTGGACAAAATATAAAGAGCACTCATCAAAACCTTGGACTCTTTTATAGAAACAGACATTTCTTAATTACAGCTACCAAAGTTTCCCTAGCAAAAACCTTTTTACTTCCCTCCCCTTCTTTACGGTGCCCATATTCTCACTAATATACAAACTTCTACCCTAAGTAAGATGTAACAGTGCTATAACAAAGTAGCTAAGTTTACCACAAACTAAATAGCACAGACATCATTGTAAAGTGCTACTAGAACTAAACTTGCTTGAACTTCTCAACCAACTTGCTTTTATTCAGTGATCCATGCTGCAAAACTTTATTTTCAAGCCTACTGCCTGCCCTGTGCTAGCCAACTTAGTCACACCTAATACACCAAATAGATCTCCACAATCAGAAGACAAAAATCTCTAAACCCACACCAAAAAAATAACCAAAAAAAAAAAAAAAAACAGGTCACTCTCTGTATTCATATTTTGCCTTTAATCTGTGGAATTCACTTCCTCTTGCTACCAAGTCTATGCCTGGTGCAGCCCACTTTAAAGTCTCTTTAGAAAATTATCTGAAAAAAACATTGCTCTACTCTTGTATAATCCAGCATAATGCTCAGCTCTTCCTCTTCTTCCATGCTAGCTTCATTTTCTTCTTCTTCTGTCGCATCTTATGCCCTCACAGTCTACAAGATCCGAATGTCTCTTGTAACTCCTTCTCTGTTTCTATACCATGTCGTTAAGCTACTGCTCAGTCTGTAACGCCTATATTCTTCTTAAATCTCTCGCTTTCTGCATCACTAACTCTTCTGCTATTATTTTCCTGACTGAAACCACCATTTTGTTTTTCATGTACTATAACAACTAATGTCATACATTGTACTACCTACATACTACTTTTGTACACTTTATCTACTTATAGGCTATGTATATGTTGTTAGAATGACTAAAACTGCCCAGATGTGTAGTATATCTTGTAACCTAGTTTACATTCTATCAACTTATTTTTGTATAGTATTCCTCATGTCACTTGTTTTTGAACTATAATGTATTTGTATTGTACTGTATGTGGAGCTTTTCTCCCTGGGCCTCTGGTGAAAATGGATTCTATAGACCCAGTTGGACCACCCGGTAAAGAAATGTCAAATAAATAAAAACATTTAACATGCTTAGATACTCTTGCCAGGTTATTGCCAGTAATTGTTTCAATGCATGTATGCACATAGGGCATTCAGAAGACTATATTGCCAGTAGTTGCCAAATTGATAGGGGGGGGGGGGCTCTTTAGTGTTACAGTCCTTGCTGAACTACACACACACACACACACACACACACACACACACACACACACACACATGCACCCTTAGTTTACTGTTTGCTTTCCATATTTCACTCCAGTATTGGATGACACTCCACATGGGAGATCAAACTCCTGTCAGTCATATTTTTTTATACCTCAAGCTGGCAATATAATACAGGGTTCATTGCCACACAAATGTGACCCTTAGATGCTGCTAACCACTGAAGCATTGCAAAGACATTTTTAACAATTTTCCTAACATACCCATATGCTTCAAAATAATGGTGAGTTGCACATACATAAGCCACATTAATATAGATAAATCAAAAAAAGTAAATACACCAAAGTAAATCCTTCCACGCATCTCCTATTATGCCACTAATGCTTTTTTACCTTAGCTCATTATAAAGTTTTAGTTCATATTTCCCTTGATGAACTCTATTAACAGAATGGTCTACATTCTGTTGCATTTTCAGGTATTCTTTTAACTTTCTCAAACACGTAAAGTGATTTAGTTGACTGATAGGCAGATGACTTGAACTTTCTACAGTAGGATTCCCTGCTTCACTTATTGCTACTGGAAAGGAGTTTATCTAAGTTCAGTACTGTGCATTACAATCCCTTATTGTGTTCACCTAAACTTAATTGACAGGTAGTCGAGTTTTTCATTAGCTTGTTTCTTTGCCCACTCCAAGTGATATCATAATATTAACACGACTGACACTTTTAGGTGGTCCAAGATCATTGACCATTATTTAGACAGAAATTACATTACCTGTCAGTGATTATGTTTTCCTTGGTGCATTGGCCTTATAGTGAGATTAAGGTTTGGAATGAGTTGCCCTCCAGGCTTATATTCATTTAGCATTTGCTCATAAAGATGTAAGCTCATGTACAACATGTGGACAATTTATGTATTTGAGCTGACGCTTGGTTGTCTATCCAGGGGGAGAGTGGTATTCTGGTGGTTGTCTGTCCACTGCCAACAAGCCAAAGCTTGCTGATGTAAGAAATATGACCAAAAACAGGAGACCTCGGCTTGATATTCACAAGAGAAACATGGTAACTCTTGACCTCTAGGCGACACAAGAATTTATATCAGCAAAAAGAGGAAGGCAATTAGAGATAAAAATAAGAAACCACGCTGCTAGCCTAAATTTGGATGATGGCACCCTCAACTTGGCTTTACTAGTGCAGGTTGGTCCCCCATACTGACAATAATGTGCTCATAAAGCTGTCTGAAAGAGAAGGTGGCTAAAAGTTTTCATGTAGACTGAAAATGAAATTAAGTAAAACAAAGCAAAATATTTTTTCTCCAAAATAGCCTTGACCTTTTTCTAACATTGGGTAATATCCCTTAGTGCCACAGCTTGGTCATCTGCAATTATTAGGACACAGCTTATTGCTAATTTGGTAGGTCATCAGAGATCTGACAGTGCACAACAAACACAGAAAACATGATCTCCAATCTTTAAATAAGCAAGAGAGGAGAGAGTGAAGCTTTTTCATGTTGTACGTCATATCCCAATTGTGGGAAGGGCACTATTTACCTGTGTTTGAGCTACAGGCAATTGATAAAGTACTCTACCCCATTCCAGGAAGTTAGCATTAAAGACATTTTTGTGTAAGATAGAAGTTTGGGGGGAGGCTAAGTGGGGTGGTTGGCATGATGGTTAAGATGTTTACATCCCAGACATAAGGTACAAGGTTTGATTCTTAGCTTTGAACGGAAATTGGTTAAACTTAAAATTGCCCACAAGGCTAGTTCACCTAGGTTCATAGGAGATTACTCGGCTAATGGCATAAGGGATCTTACGAGCCTAGCCAATTTTACCCAATATATGGCCTCCCAGCAGCAAGAGGACAGGATTTTTTGTGCCTCTGCATTGAGTATCTTACAGATTGCCCCTGCCCATAAGGGACATGGGCAGTACCTCAGGTATAAATTTGTAATTCCCCATCCATTGACCCAAACTGTATTTGCAGAGGGCCAAGGAAGGGCTCTGCTTAATGTGAATAGCAATCCTGTTCCAAAATAGGGGCAATCTCTGAGAAACATATTTCTCTCTCCAGCATGTTTTGTTTGAGTTGCTGACTAAGTTTAGATCCCTACATCAGGTGACCCGCATTCTGTTTGACTTGTGGATGTGCAGCAGCTCCATCAGGGCTGGATTTGTGAGTGATTTGTAGGTCAGGCATAGGTCACTTCTTAATAGTCAGTAGATGATGGAGTAAAGGGATACGGCTTTTAGTCTGTTGTTTACACCATGTATTTTCTGTGTTTATATTATAAGTTCAAAGTCTGAAAACATTGAATCTCATATGGTCGACTCCATATGAGCAAAGTTTTCAAACATAGAACTAAAAATGTAAACAAAGTAAAAACCACCTGAATGCTCTATGCAGGAGGGCAAGCCCGCCTGCACCCCCACACCCCCCGCTACTTAAATATACCAACTCCGAGATCGCCCTACATTAAAGTGAAGGGAAAAATTCCCAACAGCGATCTCCACTGAAACGTTCGATGTTTGAAAATTTCACTCATATGATGTCGATCATATGAGATTCGAAGTTTTCAAACTTCGAACTTATGATATAAACCTGTATTTTCTTTATGAGAAACCTCTGAGGTCACTGCATTTGCTGTAAGTGCCTAGTCAAGTACATGCCAAATGACACACTGTATTTGATTAGTGGTCTAATAAGAGCTAAGTACAGTGGGACTATTGGATCTGGATGCCATACGTTTTCTTATAAGTTATGTCACATAAAAGGATTTCCTCATCACTGTGGACATGTCTGTCAATGTTCAGGCTACTATCTATCTGTGTACCTAGATATCTCACGTCTGAGTTTACTCTAACATGTATGCTATTGATGTTGTAATTTGCAGAGGTATTTGACTTCTCAAAGGGTATGTTAATGCATTTTTTTTGTATTCAGCTTTAGGCAATGGTTCTGCCACCAATCATTTGTCAGATCTAGACCCTACTGAAGGATATCTATATCACTGGGGGATTCAGTGATTGCCTCCAGCTTGCAGTCATCTAGAAAATTTGTCATCTAGAGGTCTTCCTTATTAGCCTTGACTTTAGAGAAGTATATTCCAAACAGGAGTGGTCCCAGCACTGAGACCTGTGGGATACCACTAGTAACTGGCCTCTTGCTGGATCTGGATTTATCCGCTTTAACTGCAAGTGTCCTGTCTGTGAGCCAATTGGCTACCTATCTGGTGACATAGGAATTTATGCCCAGTTCTGTGAGTTTATTTATAATACCAGAGTGGGGAATTGTGTCAAATGCCTTGGCCAGGTCACGGTAGGTGATATGTACTGTTTTACCCTCATCCATGGCCTTAGTGACTTTCTCAAAGTAATCCACCATATTCAGTAGGCATGACCTACCCTTGACAAAGCTGAATTGGGTAGGGTCCAGAATTTGGAGGTCTCCTATGTCATTATTTATCAAGCTAATGATTATTCTTTCCATGGTGTTAGATATAAGCCTAGTCAAACCTATGGGTTTGTAACTTCCTGGGTCAGAAACTGGTTCCACTTTAAGCAGAGTGATGACTGTTACTGTCCTCTATTCTTTTGGGACAAAGCCATTCTGGCTGTTGTGGTTAAACAGAGATCCTAATGGGCCTGATAATTCCTGATTTAAGCTGTTTAGGAAGAAACCTGATATATTTTCAGTCCCCACTGAAGCTGTGTTTTAGCTTTAGAGAGCATTTTGTGGTGATAATTGGTGGTGGAATTGGGAGGATATTTCTTCAGGAAGAACTGGAGATTATGGAAGGTGAAATTTGAGCTGAATTTGTTATCCAGCAGATTTGCTATGTCTTGCATCTGAGTATAGATGATGCCATCTACAACTAATTCCGCACATTGTTGGGTGTTGCCCTTAAGATTGTGGGCATAACTGAAAAATGCTTTATGGTCATCCTTAGCTTTAGATGCTATTTGTACCTCAAAGTTTACTTTCAGAGACTTGACTAGACCCCTGATTCACTTGTTTAGAGTAATGAGGAACTTATTTCTCTGTTTGGCAGATTCTCTCTCTTACTTCTTGGCAGGATTTTCTTTCTTTTGTTGTACAGTCTAGTAATACTAGGGGTTCATCAGGGTGGCTTGTTTTTGGAGTTTGACCTGGATGTATTTTGGCTGGTACTGCTGTTTTTGCACAGTTGTTTATATGGTCTTACAGGACTTTTGTGTATGCCTCTGAATATGTTTCTGTGTTTTCTGGATTTGAAGAAGCTTGGAAATTAGCTGTGCTCTCCCTTAACAGGGGTAATTTACAATACAGAACTTCTTAAAGTTTTTGGGGTTAGGTAGAAGACTAGGTTTATCTTTATTTCAATCTTAAAAGTGAGAATATCACACGGGTGTGGGGGTGGATGGGTAGTGGGGGGGTGCAGCACTTTCCCATATTTGTGAGTACCAGATCTAGTACATTTGTTCCCCTAGTGTGAGTACAGAGGGTATTTGAATTTACAAATTCAAGAAATCTTTGGGCCTGCATGTTAGTGACTATGTATGTCTCACAATTAATAGAGGGTTAGTTAAAATCACCCATGGGTATGGTATTGGGCTGGATGGTGAGTGATTCTAGTAACTTAAGGTATTATGTATGGGTTTCCTGGTTCATAGTGGGGGACCTGTACCTAGCAAGAATATGGTAATGGATATTTCCCATGGTTAGCTGGGAATGGAGTAGCTCAAGCAGATCATATTGTTTGCCCAGTCTTGAGGTGTGCTTATCCTTTATGTAGGTAGATACACCTCTACCTTTTGCCCTTTCGTATTCAGTGGGTGGTCAGGATTTGTGGAAGGCCTTATAGCCATGCACTGCTAAATTGCTTTCCATGGCTTTGAAATTATTAATGTAGCATGCCCAACACATTAGTCATAGGTGACCCAATAGTGAGGCACACTGATGTCCCACTCACTATGCTGAATAAGGAGAAAATAACAGTCAGCTGTCTGTCAGGTGCCAGGATCTGCCACATAATGCACACACTCAGGTCCCTCAACAGAAGGTACAAATATGACTTAGTCATTGTACATGTGGGTGTGAATGACCTGAGATGTACCTCCCTGGACTACTTGAAAAGAGACATGGAGGAGCTCTTGGATTATGTAGCCCAGGCGGTTTCATAGGTTCTTAGGGAGGTACTAGGCTATCGGCTCAAGGGCCTATGTAAGCCTAACCAGCAAAGTTCCCTGGCTTACCCCACCCAAGAAAGTTATTTTCCTGTGCCACATATTGAGCAGAGACACAGAAGTGATGCCCAGGGTGTATTTCCTATTTCCCATCCACTCATCAAGATTTTTATTGAAGAGTGCTAATGAAGAACTTTGCTTGACATAGATGGGTCGCCTGTTCCAGAGTATGGGAAGTCTCTGGGACAGGAATCTATCCCTCCAGCATGTCCAGTTTAGTGTGGTGACAAGGTTTAGGTCCCTAGAGCGTGTAGCTCGGAGGGACTGGGATTTCTTTAGGTGTAGCATGTCCAACAGCTCTGGGGTTAACATAGCTTTATATGTTAGTAGGGTTGCCAGATTTCCTTGTGGCTAAAACTGGACTAAGGTCACGCCCCTCGCATCACCCATAACCCCACCCATCCCCACCCACTCTCCCATCAATGACACGCCCATTTTTGTGACATCACTGTGACATTAGCTGATGGGAACGCCCTCTTTTTCTGTTCCGGATGCCTGCTTTCAGCCGATTTACTTTGCTTTTCTGTAAAAAAAGCATAGCAAATCAGCCAGTTGTAACAAACACTGATAGTCTGTTTCTTTTTGTGAAACAGAAAAATGGAGTTTGTACAGTGTTTTCCCAATTTCCTGACTACCAGTCCAGTCAGAGCAGGGAATTGATTTGATTTGTGTGGATAGTCCAGAAAAAAACAGATAAGTGGCATTGCACATTGGCAGTGGCAACAGGGTGATTTCCAATTTCCCACCTATTGTTCAAAGACTCAACGTTATGCTTAAATAGGGCTAGCCTAGGGATGGACTCTGCTCCACATGAATGGGAAGCTTGTTCATGTGCATGGGGACCCTCTCTGAGACACATTTGTGTCTCATCAACATCACATGGCCTATTTATGTCACAAGCAAAATTTAAATTTTTGGATATAATGGTTTTGATACTGTTCATTTTGTGGCTGTCCAAAAGGTCCATCAATCAGTGCTGGATCCAAGGATGCCTTGTATGCCAGACATTCTTTCTCAGTAACCTGTTGGAGACCCGGTATAGTGATAGGGCTTTAAGGAGACCTGTATAAGACAATGTGTTTAGACACTGGATTATTCTAGTAAGGAAGCTTTAAATATGTTCCACCTGTTTTGTGTGTCTGGTCAAGTACATGCCAAAGAGATAGGTGCAGCTCACACATCCAGTTATTTTGTCAACTTCTCAGATTAACATTGCTAATATTTTAAAAAGTGTTCCTTGTACATGAGCAATGTCCTATAAAAAATGTAAATAAGCAACTCAAACATGGGCTTCTTACGAGTTGTTCATTCACATTAATCAGTGTCTAAAGCATCTCCCCAGATTCCACTGGTGGTCAAGTGCCATGTAACATGTTAGATGTCTTTTTTTTTCATTCTCACTCCTTAACTCCTCCTCTTGCTCCCTAGTAACCTCTTCCATCCTTCTACTTCTTCCTCATTGTACCTCCTCCTTCCTTCACACAGGTCAGTTTGCCGAATTTTCATTCAGAAACTGAATCGTGTTGGGCAAAGACATTTGGCCATTCATAAATGGCCAGTTGTCCTTTGCAAACTTGTAGGAAACCCTATTCAGAGCTAGTCCTGACAACAAATCCATTAGACTCGGTTCAGTTTGGCCTGCTTTGCTGTGTTTGCTGCTTCCTGATGTAAATAAATGTTGTTAGAAATCTGTCAATTATGCAGCCTAATATTTGCGTTGGAGTAGGCTAACTTCTGTGCAATATTCATTTGCTGAGTAAATGAACTGGTGCTTTGACCCTTTTCAGCCATGACCCAGGCCACAAGAGCAAGGACAATTAAATATATACAGTGACTAAAATAGTCAATCAGCTAATTTATTTTTGGAAGGCAGGAACAGACTTAAGTAGACAAAAAAAAGCTCACTCAGAACATTCAAACTTTATACAGTAACCAATGGATGGGACTGAACTGTGTAGACCTGAGGGTTTGAAACAGTCTTAACCTCTGTCACTCTGTGCCACTGTGCCTGTGGAATTTTTTTTATCATAACTTTCAAACTTTGTGACTTGAGAGCATCCCTCACCTATATGGACTGAGAGGGTGGACAACAGATTATGCTCCCAAAGACCTGTTCTTTCATTCTGTCTGAACTCTTGTGGAGCAGCTCTGGTCTGTGGTGATGGTCAGGGCATTGTACAGCCATACTTTAAATGCACTTGTACTGTACATTCATAGTTGGAATGTGGTCACAGTTTGGGCATTGTGTGTAGAGTGTCCATTTTTAGAGTCTGTTAGGAATAGTGCATAGTTCAGTTGAAGTTCCACATTTGTGGTATTTGGAGTTCGACTGAGCAGCCCTGATCAGGCGCTTGTTCTGTGAAATAACAGACTTAAACTCGGTGCAGGAATATGGCAAGTTAAAGAAAACTGACAGTTCACTTTTAACTGATTCTGGCGTAAGTCTGTTTCGTTCATCCGTCCAAATGTTATTCATAACGCTAAACACACGCTCAACGGATGCATTTGAGACTGGAACAGACAGAATGTGCTGAACAAGTTTCAACATATTTGGTGCAGACTCGTGCTCGAAAAACTTACACCAAGCCTCAGCTGTGCTTGCACAGCTATGGATAATGTCAAACACTTCACTAAGAGCGCGCACTTCATCGTGCAGGCTGTCGGATGGACGGTGGGTGGATAGAGGTGTTTGCATCCAAATGTCAATCACTTCATCAAGCGAAGGCGATCTTGTGACACTAGTCAAAGACAATGACTTGAAGTGACGATATGGGGAATGTTCAAATGCAAACCATTTGTTCAAATATGTCATTGCTCGCTTGTACACATTCAGAGCTTCAGTTATGAACTTCTCAATGAACTGCTTTGGTAGATAACTTTTGCGCAGAGCAAATGCTACCTTCATACCAAAAAATTTATCATCAGTCCTATTCTGCAGAGACAGCTTAAACTGTTCCATTATACCGTACAGTTCACAAGCTGTTGTTGATTTGTTCTCAAGCTTTAAAATTGTCTCTTGAAAGGATGACATAAAGAAGTGTGTAAAATATAGATACAGCTCCGACTTTGTTGGGCTGTCGTCTGGTGCCAGTTCGTTTTCCTGGTCCTTCAACATTTTCCATATCACTTTCGGACAATCAGCTTCTCCTTGAGACAAGAAATACGTTTTCAAAGGCATCCAGCACAGCAAAATTCGGTCAAGAGCCTTGAACAAACTCAACCAGCACATTGGGACATGTCTGATCATCTCGTGGTATTCAGACTCATAGAAATCAAAGCAGCTCTTCAGTTCTGCTCGCCTCAAGGCAGAGTTACTGAATTCAGCAAACATTTTCATGACGAAATTTTCAACATCAAATGACATGACCTTTAAAGCATTTTTCGCACAGTTATGCATAATGTGGCCATTGCAGTGTGCTGCAATAATGTTAGGATTCTCCTCTGAAACTAACTTCTGATAAACGGAGTTGTTTATGCCATAGTTTACCGATGCATTATCTGCGGCATAAGCGGTAACATTTTGCCAAGACAATTTACATTCTGATAAAACACGACAGAGTTGATTCTTAACGGACTTGGAGTCTTCAAATGTATCCTCGTAAAAGTCAATAACGCAGAAAGAAATTCCGTTCTGCGGGGTGAAGAACTGAACACCAACCGGATAGAATTTACGGTTCCCTTTGTTAGATGCATCAGTAGCAATGGAAAATGGCAAACCAGCATGTAGCTTATCAAGGACGAATTCTAGTGAAAATGGGTACAAAACATTGTTGACTATGGCGGAAACTTTTGTTCGGCCTCAGGTCATCTTTTTAACGATTTCCGAGTCATCAATTATAGACTTCATAACTTTGATACCACAGTCCTGTGCATTATATGAAATATGATGTCTAATTCCATGATACACTTCAGCAATTTCCGCTAGGGATACTTTGTGAGATGCCATACTGTTTGGCAATGTGAAAAATGTCTTCAGTCGTTGAGATGACGCACTAGCTTGGGAACAAGTAGTATGCTTTTTAGTGCTTTGGTGTGCTGTAACTGCTTTTTTTCCATCATATGCAACAGTGAATGATGTTGCACAAAGCTTGCATCTAGCTTTTGTATCTTCTGTGCATTTTTGTATCCATGAAAATTCCCTTTCCCACTCTGCATTATAATAACAGATGTTTTGTTTTCGCTTCTTTGGTGGGGTAGACCTGTCTGACCATGTAGTTGGGCTGCCAAAACTCTCATTATCGTTGACACGGACACCGTTATTCCTGTCTTCCATAATAACAGTATTAATAAAGTACCTGTAGACAGTGACAGCAGACATATAATGAGTTAGTTAAACTTAAAGACAAAAAGCTGCGTTAATAAAGAGTCTACAGAAATACTGTGCAATTACTTTTGCATCACTGAAGTATCTGTTTTTTATGAAAGGAACATCTGCTTGTTAGTGTCTGTCCCCGGACTGGTGCAAAGCTATACTGGCAGAGTCTACTGTCTAGTAGCATCGGGTATTCCCACACCATGGTGTCCCACAGTCCCACTGATAAGCTAGAAGGCTATGTATGTTATATGGGTTGGAGACAGTGGCATTGCCAAAAAGGCAGGAGTCCGAGCTGGACGTGGCAGAGTTAAAGATGTTAAAATTTGCACTGGGTGTGACAAGGGTGGACAGGATTAGAAATAAGTATATTAGAGGGTCAGCCCAGGTTGGAAGGTTTAGAGACAAAGCCAGAGAGGCAAGATTACATTGGTTTGGACATGTGCTGAGGATGGATGCATATTGGGAAAAAGATGCTAAAGATGAAGCTGCCAGGTAACAAGAAAAGAGGAAGTGGCAGCACCGTTCTGTGCTTTATTGTTTTGCCTTCTGGGCCATCATATTGTTTTATTCTGAGGAAAAGAGAGGAAGGCATAAGATAAGGTTTATGGATGTGGTGATGAGAGAGTACATGCAGGTGGTGGGTGTGACAGAGCAAGATGCAGAGGACAGGAAGAAATGGAAACAGATGATCCGCTGTGTGGCGAACCCTAATGGGAGCAGCTGAAAGAAGAAGAATGTGAGTGGTTGCGTTGGCTGCCCTAAACACCAAAATCTAATCTGATGCCCTACATTATTATTATTATTATTATTATTATTATTATTATTATTATTATTAATATTATTATTGTTTCCCTCTATCTCTCACACACACTTAATACTCAATATATGCCATACAAAAATTATACTGACCCCTGCCCTGGGCCCTGACTCTCAAACTCTTATCATCTCCTTGCTAAGTTCTAAATTTTTACTTGCAGTGTCAGTGTTCAACAGGTAACACACACGCCTTTGGTTCTTGAAGATGAGAAGATTGTGAGTTCTAGTCCCACTTCAGGTGACTGGACTAATTTATTTTTCCATTACTGACACTGTAGTGCAGTATTAAGGGATGCTGCACTCCTCTGAATGTGCTGTTCTTCAGATGAGACATTACACTGAGTTGGCATTACCCAGGTAGATGCACAGATATATCATAGTATTTCTCAAAAAGACTAGGGGCAAACGGACAGCTGGCAACCCTACATAATCCCTATTATAAGCAATTGGAGGGGGTACCAAAAAGATCATCTGTTTTGTCCTGGTAAAATACCATCTTAACAGCTGCAGAACTCACCTTTGGATACTCCAGCCACTGTCCTGCTTAAATTGCCATGTGCATTACATATTCGCATGCCTTTGGACTACTGTTATTGGTATCCAGAAAGAACTCTTAACAAGCAAGCAAGAAAATACTACCGGCTGCTCAGGAGTAAAGAAAATCCTTATAATGTTAATGTGAAACTGGCAATGTAAGCATTATATAAAAATGTTGATAGTAGATGTGACGATAGGAGGTACTGCCAGCCATGCCTGGTGAAGTAGGGCAGTGGATGTGCAACATTATGCCAACACAGCTAGCTGGAGTTTTGTGAAGAATTCTATGTCATTTGTATATCAAACTGATTTGTACAGAATTTACTATTTTTTTAATTTATTTGTGGTGCTTGAATTCACATTTACCATTAGCAGCCTATAAATACACTAAACCCACACATACTTGTTGTATTTTATACATGTATTTCTCTCTCTCTCATATAGATTTTATAAATATATATAAAATACACACACAATATATATATATATATATATATATATATATATATATATATATATATATATATATATATATATATATATATATATATATACAGTACAGAGAAACTAGAAAGCAAACTTAATGAGTTGGAATACTGCTGCTGTAGAAACAAGTTAAAGGTTACTGGCTTGCCTAAGGGGAAGGAGGACAGTAGCACTTTATATTTCTGCAGAAAGTACTGGCGTTCTGGCAATGTTTCTGAGGAATACTGTTATGTGTGTACTGACAGAGCTCACTGAATTACAGACCCAAAGTTAAATCATGCCTGCCTGGTCATTTTACACTAAAACTTTTACATTAGTCTGTTCTAAACTAAAACTTGGAATAAATCAAAACTGCCTTTGATTAGTGTGATCTTGGAGTTGATATATTTAAGTAGGGGTGTGTGGGAGGCAAAGCCCCCCACTTTATGTATTCTTTAAATTATTTTTTCTTTTTCTTTCTTTTTTTTTTGGAACAGCGATTTTCTTCCCTTGGTAAGAAATCCCTGTTCTGAGCTTTTGAGATTGTAAGCTTTTGCTTACATGGGGTCAATTATTCATCATTCACTTTTTTAAGCATTCGATGCTATAATATAGACCCGAGATATCAATATAAATGAGGTTGAATGTATGTGGTTAGGGGTCTGCTAACATAGCAGGATAGGTATGAGAAAGGAAGGGTAGTAAGACAAAAATTACTTTTTTAAATGGGAATGTATATAGAGAGATTGAGGTTAGAGGAGTTTAAGCAAATTAGTAACATGATACTATTGATTAGAGATAAATATCAATCTGATTGTAGACTAGTATATAAGAGAAGATTGCAGGGATGAATGGTAAAGGGAGTTTTGGTAATGAATGTCTTATTTACTGTTGGGAAAGGGGATCTGACTTGGAGTGTATATAGAGCAAGGCACTATTGGAGGGAGAAAGGCTGTTGGGAATGATGCAAAATGTTAGATGGAAGATGAGAGCAGGTAGACAATATTGAGAGTGATTCTGTAATATTATAAAGTTGTTTAGGGAGGTATAGTTATAGGGTGTCCTGGGTGACAGGTGTACATGTAAAGTATAATAGCAGAGTTAGGTGTACTGAATGGGAATTACACTAGAGTAGTATAGTGGGCTTCTCACACTCAGGCCAATTATTACATGGAATATATTACATGTTTGTAAAGAACTATGCTACTGATATTCAAGCCATGTCTTGAGGTGTCAGATTGCAGCCAGAAGAGACAACTGCATTGTAGCTATGAATCACAGTAAATTTTAATGTGAGAAAAAATATTTCAGTTTGCCTTACTTTTTCAGTATAAATTATTTCTGACATCTAAAGAAAAAGAAAGAAGATACAACAAAAGATAACCAGATAAATACATACATAAATACATAAAAAAACAGACAAATGAATAATTCAAATAAAGCTTTAACAAAAATAGTTAAACCATTGTTTTTTTTCCATACATAATCAGAAAGAGAAGAAAGAAACATTAAACCTGACATATAGTATAGATAGATAAAGCCTTGACTATAGTCCAAGTGTCCCAGGTTTGATTAGTAGCTTGGGCATCTGAGATGCTGGCAAGGGGAGATTGGGTGGACCCTTACTTGTATGATTGGAGTTCCATTGGGTGGTGGTGGTATTGGACATTTGCTGAACTGCTGCAGATGTGGAACCATATGCCAGCAGCCACCATTTCATGGCTGGATAAGGACTGAAGAGTGCACACAAAAGAGAAAGAGGACGTAGGGGATTTAAAAATGCTCCTTGGCAACAGTACGTTGTTTCCCCAACTGCTTCAATTTCTTCACTGGCCTTGATGCATGAGGCAGAGTGTAGTCTATGGGAAGGAGGGTTCTGTAGAACTGGTGGACAAGAAAAGGTGCTAGGGACAGTTTATGGATAGCTGCAAGGAGAAAAAAATTCTGAGAAAAGCTATGCTGCTGATAAGCTTCATCCTGTAGTTCAGAGTTTGATTCTTTCAGCCTCTATTTGTTTGCTGTCTGACTCTAAGCAAGTCTCTTAACTCGCCAGTGTTCCCTGGTCAGTGGTCACCCCTAAAACAGACTTATGCCTAGTAGAGTTAATTGTTTAACAGATGAATACTATATCAATAAATAATAAATGATGTATTTATATCACTATATTCATTATTACTTGTTACTTCACATCATTATTATTTTGTTTAAAATAAAATAAATTTAACTTTATCTGTCATTATTCCCAAAATCCCAGTCTGGGTTACCTTTACCACCATCCACTAATTTTGTCATTGAGGACAGGCTGCAGTGCTAGCCTATATGGTGATGTCTTACTTTACTTATTAAAACAAAAAAGAGAGAATAATCTGAGTCTAATGTCTGACTGACCTGTCACCTGACCTAGCAGTCCGCGTACGTGGTTGTGGTGGTGGTGATGACACACACCCCCTAGTCTTGGGCAAGTTGGGCCGGCTCTTGCTCTTCAATCACACGCTGGAGCCTGGAACTGTGCTGTGTGCTGCTTAAAATTTTCGCGCGATTTATTTCCATTCCACCACACTGACTGGTGAATGGAATAAGCACGCATGCACGCATGAGCTGAACAGCTGTCAGCTCAGCTGATGTCTGATGATGACAACTGACAAGCCGGCCCGTACAGTACTTGGTTGGAGTGATGATCGTGATTGATTCAAGTCAAGTGAGTGATATTGTTGGTTCGGATTGGTTCGTGTCTGTGAACAAAGCAGATTGTGATCTGTTTATTCGGTTATATATTATTTTGGCTAGTTATATCACGGAACAGCAAGACTTGAGCAGCAAGTCGTTTTCCACTGTGGGGATGTTGTTGCCCTTTAAATAATGCTATTAGGACTCTCTACTTCATCCATGTTTTATTTATGAGTCTCTTTATTTTTACAATAATCCACTGTAGCGATTATAGAACTAAAATGCTGTATATGTCTGCTTCTTAGTCCCCGGACCCCGCGTATAATTTATAGTTGTAGCTTTGATGTACAATTTACAAAATAAGAAGAGCAAAAAGTTAGAAACTGAAAGGGGTACATTTTTTTAGTTTTCACAATAGACTGTCTTACCAGAACATGCGTATTTAGTAATGGACGGAGAATCTGTGTATAAGCTTATTTTTATTTAGTAAGGATGGAATGTACGTACTTGCTGGTCTGATCGTCCCTAAGAAAAGGTTTATATGCAAGGCTATATCACTTAAAGCATAACAGAGAGTGCCAAACATGGCTACCATTTCAGTATTTGTCTTTTTTGTTAACAATGTGTTTTGTATATTTAATCACTGGGTAGCTAATTTTATATTCTTTCAATACAATCTAAAGTTATTTTTGCTATGGTCCTAAATCTGCATATATCGGTGGCTAATACTTGGATTTGTGCTTGTGTAACTTTGGCTACAGACAGTCAGCAAGCGTTGTGGGTTATGTATGGGTATTGTCTTTTTGCTAGCCTAGCCTGGAGTAGTCAACTTAAAGGGAAAAGAAGAGAGAACACGGGCGGCGGCAGTAATTTGCACTGTGTGTGTGTGACAGTGTCTGCTAACTGAATTTGCGTTATGTTTCAGTTTTCTTTTACTTTTCAGTCCTCCTTGACTCGGATGACTCCTGACTGCACAAAAAAAAAAAAAAACGGACTTCAATAGTCCGGTTTTGATGTTTTTTTTTCACCGGACATTTTCACTTAAAACCGGATAGTCCAGTCAAAAAACGGACAGCTGGCAACCCTATATGTTAGGCAGAGATCACCTCAGAGTAGGCGATATGCTACGGAGTAAAGCTGGAGTTTTTTGAGGCGGTCAGTGTAGGGCATTTGTTTGAGGTCAGTAATCCTCTTGGTGAGGTACTTCTGTGGCATTTCCAGCTGCTGCAGATGTCTTGTGAGGTACATTCCAAAAGGGGCGTTGTACTCTATAATGGGTCTAATGAGTGTCAAGTAGATGGGAACAATGACCTCTTTTTTCCTGGATGAGAACCCTTTTATGATGAGGTGTGCCACATAGAAGGACTTCCTGACTACTGTGGCAATGTGACTATCAAAGGAGAGACTACTGCCCACCTGGGTCCCAAGGTCTCTTATCACACATTCAGTGTTAAGTTGATTGCTGCCTATGTGGTAGTTCATGGGTACAGAATTTTTACCAAAGGGGATGACACTGCACTTTTTGGCATTGAGCTTGAGGCCATGGCTCTGACACCAGGCATCTGTCTCAGCGAGGCCCTTCTGTAGGATGTCCACATAATTTGGGGACTTGACTATGGCTCCTAGTTTGGAGTCATCTGCGAACTTCATTAGCCAGAGGCCTTCTGCCTTAGCCTGTACTTCAGAGAAGTAGATACCAAACAGGAGAGGTCCCAGAACGGAACCCTGTGGAACTCCACTTGTCACTGCTTTGAGGTCAGATTTGGATTCTGCAACTTTTACAGTGTGGGTTCTGTCAGTGAGCTAGTTGGCAACCCATCTTGTGATGTATGGATTTATACCTAGTTTAGTGAGTTTAGCTATAATTCCAGAATGGGGGATGGTGTCAAAAGCCTTGGCGAGGTCAAGATAGGCTGTGTGAACCACCTTACCCTCATCTACAGCTTTGGTGACTGCCTCAAAGAAGTTGATCAGGTTCAGGAGGCATGATCTTACAAACCTGAACTGCATGGGATCCAGAGTTTGGAGGTTACCAATGTCTTTATTTATGAATTCCATGATGATATGTTCCATGGCCTTGCAGACCAGGCTGTCAGGCTAATAGGTCTATAGTTCCCAGGATCAGTGATGGCTCCCCCTTTGTGGAGTGGGATAACTGTTGCTATGCACTATTCAGTGGGCACAAAGCCTGATGCGAGGCTATTATTGAACATGGTGCTTAAGTTGGGAGACAGTTTGTTCTGAAGTTCGTGTAAAATGCAGCCTGGGATGTTTTTTGGTCCCATGGATGCTGTGTTTCTGGCTTTAGAGAGTGCAGCTTTTACCTACGTATTTGTGATTACAGGGACTCTGTATTTTTCCTGCATAGATATGGGCCCTTTAGGGGGTGAGAGGGGGTAAAGTTAGTGCTGAACCTATCTGCCAGGATGTTGGCAATATCAGTTGGTTCTGTAATTTTTGTGCCGTTGTGCTGTAACTCAGAACAGATCTGGGTGTTGCCATAGAGATTCTTGACATAGCTATAGAATGCTTTGTGGTTGTCCTTAGAATTAGTGGTGATTTTGTTTTTGTAGCTAGCTTTGGAGGATCTTATAAGGGATCTCAGCTTCTTACTGAGGCTGACCAGGGAACTCCTCCACTCATGGGATTTTACTGTCTTTTGCAACAGTTTCTTCATTCTGTTGTAAATTTTGTTTATGGCAGGGGACCACCAGATTGTCTTCCTTTGTTTGGAGGATAGCATCTTGGTTCTGTTTGGGATAGCACAATCCATGCACTCGTGTAAGTGCTTATAGAGTGCATTTGTGTAGGATTCAGCAGTTATAACTGTATTGTCCATCTGCATGGGTGTCATGAAGTTCACCACTTCTGTCTTAAGAAGCATGAATTTGGCTTTGGAGAAATGTTTTACCTTGGTTTCCTTAATGGGGGTGGGGACAGGATGTGGATATCAAGGGTGATTAGCTTATGGTCGGCTCGGACCAATGAGGAGTTGACTTCAGGTGTGGAACACCAGTCACTCATGTTGCTAATGACTAGGTCTAGGATATTGTTACCCCTGGTGGAGGTGTGGATAAGTTGATCCAGGGCATTGGAATTTATGATTTCCAGAAAGCGTTGAGTTAAGGAGTTGGCACACGAGTAGTTTTCCCAGTTAATGGTGGGTAGTTGAAGTCGCCCATTATTAGGGTGTTTGGTTGAACCCTAATATTTTCCAGTACATCAAGAAAAGATGAGTGGGAATCCTTGGGCATGGTGGGGGATCTGTAGAAAGCTACAATTTGGATTGCAGTTTTGCCCAGAGTTAGTTGCACTTGGATAACCTCGGATGCATTATACTGAGCAGCTAGCCTGGAGGTGTGGATATCCTTAACGAATATGGACACACCTTCACCTTTGGTGTTTCGGTCCAGGTTACATGGCCAAAAAGTGTGGTATGAGTTATAGCCTGGTAGTTCAGGGGTGCTCTCTGAAGCCTTGAACCAGGTCTCAGTCACTGCACAGATATCGATGCTCTCCATTTTAAGGAGTGCCTCGAGTGAGTGCATTTTGAGATTTAGACTTCTAGCATTGAGTAGTATTACCCTCAGTTTTTTCTTGCCTATTCCTGTTACAGTGGTGATTTTTTTATTTGAACCTTGCCTAAAAAAGGCACTATAGGGGTAGCAAGAGCCTTAGCCAGTATCCGGAATCCCAGGGGTGACAGGTGCAGGCCATATGTGGCAAAGCATCATGGTCTGTCGACCATGTCATCCCAAGCAGACAGATACTGGATCCCCTTAGAATGTCACCAGAAGCTTAGCCAATTGTTGAAGTCAATCATTTTGTCCTTCTACTGCGGTATCTTTCTGGGCAATGGCAGAATGTTACTCAGAGCTAGGGTCATACCTGCCTGGGCTACATGATTGGAGAGCTCTTCCATGTCTCTTTTCATGTAGTCCATGGAGGCACATCTCAGGTCATTCACACCAACATGGACAATGACAGAGTCATATTTGTACTTGTGGAGTGACCTGAGTGTGTGGGTTATGTGGTTGATCCTGGCACCTGACAGGTAGCTGACAGTAATCTTCTCCTTGTTTAGCCTGGTGAGTGGGACATCAGTGTGCCTGACTATAGAGTTGCCTATGACCAGTGTGTTGCGTACATTGTTTTGCCGTATTGGCTGTGGTTGAGTGGCACACTGAGTCTGTGGGCTATGTGTCATTTGGGTTGTGTTGGGGGATGGAGGTTGCTTGCATTTCTGCTTTGGAGGTCTCTGTTGCTTAGACAGATTATTATTGAGAGCCTCCGTGAATGTTTTTGTGTTACTATGTGTGGATTTTGGTGGTGTTGATTTAGTGAGACTATGTGATGAGTGTGGTATGATGCAAATGTTTACCTTCTCCTCATGACTGTCAAGTTCAGTCTTGGTTGGAGAGAACTTTACCCCCAATTTGGCTAGATAAGTGCATCTCTCACAGGTTGTAGTGTTGGGTGGTAGGAGGAGAGGGTTGTCTGTGTACATGTGGCAATTTCTACATTGCCTCAAGATGCCCATATTCGTCAGATAGACAGGAGAGAACACTGGGAGCTGACCCTTGGACATGCCTGAATAAAAAACTATTTTCCTCTAGATAAGTGAGGAAAGTGAGTACAAGGGCTGTTTTCCTCTAAGCAAGTGAGAAAAGTAAGTACAAAAAAACTGTTTTCCTCTAGGTAATGAGGAATGTTTAGTGCTATAGTAATTAGTAGCGTATTTAGTTTTACAAGTTCTGAACAAGTGCTGGGCATGAGTAAACACATTTAAGTGCTAAAACTAAGAATCTGTATCTGCACTAGATGAGTTACAGGACAGAAACAAGTGCAAATGCAGGCTTTCATATCGGAAAGTTGAGAGAGATGGAAGAGATTGCCCAAGCAACCAATAACTACAATTTCTGGGCCAGAACCACTCCTTATGTGGTAGACAGTTTACCTAGTGCTTACCACTCCCACTGATAAGCTATAAGGCTTCCCTCCAATGCAGAAAGGCTTGGGGGGGTGGGGGGGCTCAGAAGCTTACATACAGTCCCGGATACAGCAAATCTGCATCTGGAACACTAGTTACAGGAAAGGTAGGAAACAGGCTTATATATATATATATATTTTTTACAGAAAAGTAGCAAAAATAGTAGTAAAAACAATTCACATGCAGTGCAAGCTAGCACACTTGAGTACGTAGCAATATTAGACAAAACACATTTTAAAAAATGCAATTAAATTAAAAAGGGCTAAAAGCAAGTGCAGAAAGAGTTTATTAGGTAGAATGTGGTAAAGAGATGGGATTGGGGGAGTCACCCAGATCAAATCTACAGTGGGTCAGGCAACTGCAAAAGCCACCAAATTAAAACTACAAGCCAAAAATAGGGAGGGTGGTTTGGGCAAAATAGTTTCAACAGAGATCTAAGCAACAACTAACAGTACAAACTCTAAAAAACAAAAAAAATATACTCAGCTCTGTATATTTGCAGATAGATTGGAAAGCAGTCTCTCAGAACAGGGAGACAACAGTTTCAACAGAGATCTAAGCAGCAATTAAACTCTAAAACCAAAAAAATATATACTCAGCTCTGTATATTTGCAGACAGATCAGAAAGCAATCTCTCAGAACACAGGTTCCAGCAATTAAATGCAGGCTGTTACTAACAGGTCTAATTATATGCAAGCCCTAGCCCTAAGCACCATCCTACCATCACCCAAAATAATACCACAGTACAAGCAGATAATTATTGATTTCAACAATTGGTTAAGGTTCTGGTGTCATTCTAAGGGGATCCAGTATCTGTCTACATGGGATGACATGACTGACAGACCTCGATGCTTTGCCAGAGATGGCCTGCATCTGTCGCCCTTGGGCTTCTGAATACTGGCCAAGGCTCTTGCCACCCCTATAGTGCCTTTTTTAGGTGGTGTTCCAAAGACCAAATTATCACCATAACAGCTACAAACAAATGCAATCTAAGGGTCATGCTGCTCAACACTAGAAGTCTAAATCTCAAAATGCACTCACTCGTAGCACGCCTTAAAATGGAGAACATTGACACTTGTGCTGTAACAGAGACCTGGTTCAAGGCAGCAGAAAGCACCCCTACACTACCAGGCTATAACTCTGTCCACACCTTTTGGCCCCAGAACTTGGACCAAAGCTGCAAAGGCGGTGGTGATTCCATATTCATAAAGATGCGCACACCTCCAGACTGGTAGCTCAACATAATGCAAGAGAGATACTTCAGGTGCAGCTAACATTGGGTAAGACAGTGATTCAGGTCGTAGCCTGCTATAGGTCCCCAACCATGTCCCAAGACTTACACTCCACATTCCTAAGCACCCTGGAGAATATTAGGGTCCAACCTAACACTCTCATACTAAGTGACTTCCCCCTCCATTAACTGGGAAAACTACTCATGTACCAATACACTTGCCCAACATTTCCTGGAGTTCACTAATTCCAATGCCCAGGAACAGCTCGTTCTTACCCCCACTAGAGGTAGAAACATCCCTGACCTTGTCATTACTAAATGGGCAACCATTGCTCTACACCAGTAGTTAGCTCCTCCCTGGTTAGATCTGACCACAAACTAATCACCTTGGAAATCCACCCCCCCCCCCCCACAAAGACAACCACCATGAAAAACTTCTCCAAAGCTAACTTTGGGCTCCTAAAAACAGATGTGGCTAACTTCACGGCACCCATGCAAATAGAGATTATTTGCATGACCGCCAAATCATACACCAATGCACTGTATGAACATGTACATAAATGCATGGATCTCGCCATTTCCAATAGAACCAGATGAACACTTACATAAATGCATAGATCTCGCCATTTCCAATAGAACCAGGATGCTTTCCTCCAAAAAAAGGAAGCCAATCTGGTGGTCCCCTGCCATAAACAATCTCTATAACAGAAGGAGGAAAATGATGCGGAATAAGGTGAAGACCCAAGACTGGAAAAATTCCCTTATCAACCTCAACAAAAAGTTGAGATTCCTCATCAAATCCTTTAAAGCTAGATATGAAAACAGAATTGCAGCAGGTAGTAAAGACAACCACAAGGCCTTCTATAGTTATGTAAAGAATCTCAACAGCAATACCCAGATTTGCTCTGAGCTACTGCACAATGGTACCTCCTATACCGAGCCAACAGATATTGCCAGTATACTGACCGACAGATTCAGTGCCAACTTTACCCTCCCCCCCAAAAGGACCAATCACAAAACCAGAAGATACCCAGTATTATTATACTATTATACTGGTTATTATTATAACCAGTTACCCAGTATTACTGCTGCACCAGTTAAAACAGCACTGTCCAAGGCCAATAATTAAGCTTCTATGGGACCTGACAATATCCTTGGCTGTGTTCTACATGAACTACAGAGTGAACTGGCACCTTACCTGTGTGCCTTGTTCAATCACAGCCTCACCTCAGGCTTTGTCCTTACTGAATAGTGCACTGCTACAGTCATCTCTCTCCGCAAAGGAGGAGTGACTACAGACCCTGGGAACGATCACACCATTCACAGGAGTCTGATATGCAAAGCTATGGAACACATCATCATGGACATAATAAACAAGGATATAGGGCATTTCCAAACTCTAGATCCCACACAATTTGGTTTTATGAAGGGCAGATCATGCCTGCTCAACTTGGTTGACTTCTTTGAGTCAATCACCAGAGCTGTGGATAATGGCAAGGTGGTTCATACAGCCTCCCTTGATCTGGCCAAGGCCTTTGATACCATTCCCCTCTCAGGAATCATAGAAAACCTTACTAAGCTAGGCATCAACCCCTATCTCACTAGGTGGGTTGCAAACTGGCTGACAGATAGAACCCACAATGTGAAAGTAGTTGACTCCATGTCAGACTGCTGACTAGTCACGAGTGGAGTTCCTCAGAGGTCGGTCCTGGGTCCTCTCCTGTTTGGTATCTACTTCTCTGAAGTCAAGGCCAACATGAAGATACTCTGGCTGACAAACTTTGCAGACAATTGCAAGTTCAGAGCTATTATTAACTCCCCAAGTGATGTTGACATCCTACAGAATGACCTCACTGAGACCAACGACTGGTGTCAAAACCATGGCCTTAAGCTCAATGCCAAAACATGTGTCATCATCCCCTTTGGGAAAAACCCGGTTCCCATGAATTACAGCATGATGGTAGTCCACTGAACACAGAAGGTATTATAAGAGATCTGGGAACACAGGTTGACAGCAACCTCTCTTTTGATCACCACATTGCTACCATGGTCAGAAAGTCCTTCTATGTGGCACATCTCATTACTAGGGGTTTTGCATCTGGGAAGAAAGAGGTCATTGTCTACCTCAACTCTTCCCTCATTAGGCCAATCATTGAGTACAATGACCTATTTAGCAAGTACATCACAAGACACCTGCAACAACTGGAGAGGCTGCAAAAGTACCTCACAAAGAGGATCCCAGGCCTTAAGGATATGGACGGACTCTTATATGGACAGACTCAAAAAAACTCCAACTATTCTCTGTCTCATATTGTCTCCTTAGAGGCGATCTTTGCTTGACTTACAAAGCCATGTCTGACCCACCTCTGTTAGAAATGCCACATCTAATGAAATTCCAATCCCTCGGCACCACACACTACAGAGACCTCAACCTCATTACCACAATCAACAGAATGTACTGAAGGGTCAGGTTCATAACCCAGAGACTGCCCATGCTATGGAATAGACTTCCCAGACATGTCAAGCAGAGCACCTCACTCACGCTCTTCAAGAGAAATCTTGATTATTGGATGAGCAGTAGAAAATTCACCCTGGAGGCAGAGCACCTCACTCACGCTCTTCAAGAGAAATCTTGATTATTGGATGAGCAGTAGAAAATTCACCCTGGAGATAACTCAAGTAGCTCTACTCGACAGAGGCACTGGGAACTAAGGTCAGGTGGCATGATGTCAGGGTAATCCTATGGCTAGGCTTGTAAAGGACCCTGGGCCATTAGCCTAGTACACACCTATGAACCTATGAACCTATATTGTTATAACAATTAAAATGACCTCCTGATTATTGTTATGTAGCTCACCGACTTTCCTGACTTTTTTAAAAACTGCTAGGAAAATCACCAATGAGAAATAAAGGCAACATAACAGCGATGTGCAGAGATCATATCACTATCTAGAGACTTATTGCCCTCAAGATATGTAAGTCAGTAAATGCATGCCACAGAAATGTGTCCATCTAAAGACTGGACTTCTTATTTTGTCAGACTTAAGAGTACAAATATGAGAAAAATCAAGATTATGAAATCTACTGGGAGATGGCTTGGATCGTATAATATAAATTGCACTTTCTGGATATTCCCTTGAATTTGTGCAAGATTTCTAGTGAGTTGCCATTAGCTTTATGACTGTCACTAATCTGTTCTTTGCATGATTTACAGCTTAGATATAAGGAGTTCCTAACCTACCATGTTATGTTGTCCTATCTTGCCTTCATTCTTGCTGGGTGGATTCGGAGCCAAATCTTGGCACTGACTCGGCTGTATACTAAAGCTCAAAAGCTTCTACTGGCTTGAGGCTATAACCTATCCCATGGTGCTTAGCGGCTGTTACCCAGATCTCATTTGCCACTTGAAGCTTCGGGATTGCCTTTGCTGGCTCAGGCTAGTAAAATTTTGTATTATACTCTCTTTTTGGATAACTTTCCTAAAACTTACTACTACTTCTTACTTTATCTTTCCCAGTTATAGTATAGTGCCTTTTTATGTGATTGTATTATTCTTGGCTATATTTTCCTTGGGCTGTCCTTTTGGGGCTTGTTTTTCTCTCTTCCCCTTATCTAGTTAAAGAATCAGTTTCAGTTAGAGGATTCTTTCACCTTCTTTCCTCCCTTAAGGTGTCACCATTTAAATTAGAGGTGTCTCCTCGGGTTGGAGGAGATTGTCATTTAATTTACAGACTTCTCCTCCTCCCTATCCTTTCCATTTTTTCTTGTAAAAAAAAAACAAAAAAAATATAAACATTTTCTATCTTGCTTCTACCTTTTATAGTAGTTACAATATACTGTTGTATTAGTTTTTTTCCACAGGTAAACATGTCTAAAGAATCTTACAGCCGAGTGACGTCTACAGCCGTTTCTGCAGTTACCTCCTACTGCTCCTCTAGGCATCAAGTATTTCTTGTTCATATTTGCATTAATAATTCCAAACCCATGCTACATACAATGTATCAGAATATTTTATCTTGAAGCATATATGATTGCAAACACAATTGTATTGATATATGACCTCTGTCAATAAGTATTTGTTAGAACTGTAAGGTGATAACGTCATTTTTTAAAGGCTGAAGCCACACCCACTAGGAGTTAAAGGTACACACTCAAAAGAGCTCTACTGGAGGGAATGAGTTAAGGAGCACAAACAATCTGGATTTAAAAAATGTGATGCATGCACTCAGAAAATGTCTATAACAGATGGACACACCAGTTGGGTCTACTGTCTAGGACCAGTCCATCTCCAAGACTCCTGCTCCATTTGTCATAGCTTCAGTGCAAGGGTCTTATAGGAGAGAAAAAAATAAGCTCATTTTAAGGGGCTTGTTGAAAGTTGAAGAAGGTAATCAAACCTCAAAACTGGATAAGTCTAAAAAGGCTGCTTCGGCAGCTCCTGTGTCTGAGCCGTCAAGCAGGTTCAAAGATACAGCATCCTTGGGTCTGAAAGTTATCAGTTCTGACAAATCTGGTCCTCCCTCAGTTTCACCTGTCCCTTCAGAACCATTGCAGAACCAAAAAAGGACTCAGTCACCATCCTTGGAACCTGTTCATTTGGTGCTGTAGTCTCCTTTGTTACTGTCTGTGGCAGGTAGCCACAAATCGTTAAGCTATTCCTCTTGATCCTCCAGATTATTGGACAATGATGTGGAGCAGGTCGTAAAGAGGTTGCTCTGGACCCAGGCCCTAGCAAAAATTCTCTTGAGCCCAGCCCATCGGACCGTGGAGCCGACAACTGTACCTCAGATAACATCAATTCCTCCTCCGACTCGGACGAGTTCGGAGCCAGACAGTATGGAAGTCTTTGTGCTGGAACCGGCGGAGCCAGTAATCACTCCTGATATCTTGACTCCAATGTCTACTCTGATCTCATTGATGTTGTCTTCCATTGAGGTATCTGGGGGTCGACACTCCCTGCTTAGCTCGGGGGGGGGGTGAGTCGAGTCGGACGCATGTCGGAACCGACTCTCCCACTCAGCGCTTTGGCTCAGGTGGGTTCCACTCTTAAATCAGCCTCAGAGCCACCCTCCTCAGTGCTAGAGAGATCTACCAGCCCCTCAGGACCGGGGTCTCTGTCGGCCCAGAATCACGGTGCCTTTGAGGTGATTTGGAGTGTGCTCTCCACTGAGTCTGCTCGACCTTTGGCTCCAGCCTCTCTTCCCCAGAAAGGGCTGGTGTCCACCTCTTCATCATTCCTCCATCAACCCCAGAGTAGAGAATCAGTACCCCAGTAAATCCCATTGGGTGGAACCTTCTCTTCTGATACCTCCCTGGAACATCCCCCATAAGAGGTCCCTCAAAAGAGACAGTGTAAGAGGAAACACATAGTCTCCCCTGAGTCTGACACTTCTGATACTGACTTGGAGGATTCAGAAGGGTCCCCACAGTCGCCCTCTGAGGATGTCTAATTTTCAGACATCCTGGAGATCCTTATCCAGAGGGGCGGCTGGAAGTCACTTTCCCCCTTCTGAAGTCAAGTCAGTATACCTGGAGGCATTTGGCTTAGTAACTCCACCTCTTGGGTATCTCCACCTATCGACCCTCTCCTGGGTGTAGTGAGTCAGAAGGTGTGGAACTCTCCAGAATCAGTGGACCCTATTCCGTGGACGCCAAATAAATTTATTATGGCCCCAGAGAACCAGGAGTTCCAGTAGATGCAGTGGTGGTGGCTGCGGCCAAAAAGAAGGAGTTAGCTGAAATTTCTGCATCTGTCCGTCCACTGAATAAGGAGTCTCACATGAGAGACAGGTATGGGAAGTGTACTTTCTCTTCAGCAGCCTTTAGCTGGTGGTCGATGAATTATTTATCACATTTCACCCGACTTCAGAGGGATCTCCTAAAAAAGATGGGAGATACCCTACAAAGTGCTACAGCCTAGGATTTATCAGATAAGATTAATTCTCAGCTTGCAACCTTAACCTCCATCACTAACTCCTCCATGCACCTCATTTCCTATGCAGTCGATGGAGTGAGCAGGGCAGCAGGCACAGGAATAGCTCTTTGGAGACATTCCTGGATGTGCCTTTGTGAATCTGCCGAACCCTTCAGATCTTCCTTCATTGATGCCCCCTTTGATGGCTCGTCCTTGTTCGGGCCGAAAGTGAAAGAGACTCTCACCAGGAACCAACAAGATGGTAAGATTCTATCTGCCATCAGAGTCCATTTTTCTGCCCCTACCAGACCCTACTCTAAATGTCAGAAGAGTGGAAAGATGTGGTTACGGAAGTCCAAAGGACCCTTATCTGACACTCATGGTGATCCTTGCCCCAGAGGCAGAGGGAAAAATAACATTGGAAGATGTCATCCAAGTGGCAGAGGGGGTCCGCAGAACCAGGCCAACAGAGATACTTTCTCTGGTCGGCCCTTCCAGCGCTCCTGAAACGAGGCTCGACTGTCCACCTCTGGAGGCAGTCGGGGGAGGCTATTGCCGTACCCAGAAGCCTGGCTGAATTTGACTCAAGACAAATGGGTACAGTCCATTATATCCAGGGGTTACAACATTCCCTTTCATTGTTCACCTCATCTGTCAAAGTTTATCCCAGACATTCCACCTGGTCAAAGGGATCAAGCAACACTAGAAATTCAAATGTTGCTAGAAAAAAGAGTCATCCAAGAAATTCCTGTATACCAGCTAGGACCCAGAATTTACTCAATGTTCTTTTTAGTTCCAAAAATGACAGGGGACTGCAGACCCATATTGGATCTCAGCAGACTAAACAAGTCGGTGAAGAAGTCAAAGTTCTGGATGGTAACACTGTAGTCTATGCTCACATTTCTGGGACAAGAAAATTTAATGTACTCGTTAGATCTTCAGGACACGTGCTACCACATAAAGATGGACAGGCACTCCAGAAGATTTCTACGCTTCCAACTGGGAGCCAGTCATTACCAGTTCAGTACTCTGCCATTTGGACTCACCACAGCCCCCAGAGTGTTTACCAAATGCATGGCAGTAGTCATGGCTCATCTCAGATGTCAAGGATTCCAGGTGTTTCCATACTTAGATGACTGGCTCTTATCTGCCACCACCAAGCAGCTACCAATCAAAGCCAAGGACTACACCATCCATCTATTCTCAAAACTAGGTATTACTATAAATAGAGAAAAATCTGCCTTGCTGCCATCACAGTGTATTACCTTTATAGGTGCAGATTTAAACACAAATGATATGTTGCCAAAACTGCCTCAAGAAAGGATTCAAATGTTATGCAGTCAAGTGCTTATCTTGCTCAACAAGAAAAAAGTGCAGGCAAGATTTGTCCTCAAGGTCCTAGGCTTTATGGCAGCAACAATAACTCTAGTTCCCCTGGCACAACTTCACATGCGAATATTACAGTGGCTACTCTTCGTTCAGTGGTTCATACAGGAGTTATCCATGTCTCACAAGATTCTCATTACAGACTCCTACAAGAGGGACCTGTTTGGTGGATCCAGTCCACTCAGGAATCTATGGGCAGACCATTTGTACTTCCCCAACCTGTCGCTACAGTAACCATGGACTTGTCCCAGATAGGAGTGGGGGGCATTATCTGGGACAGATGGTCCAAGGGGTTTGGAAAGATCATGAGTACCATTTGCACATCAATGTCCTAGAGATGAGGGTGGTGCTTCTGGTGTTGCAATCATTTCAGAACTCTCTTCCTACAGGGACTATTGCAATTTAGACAGACAATATGTCAGCAGTATGGTACATCAACAAACACGGGGGGGGACCAGATCCTATCCCCTATGTCGAGAGGCCCAGAGAGTTTGGCAATGGATGATATATTCTCAATGCTTTCTGACAGCAATGCACATCCTGGGGAAATCCAACGTCATAGCAGACAGGCTAAGCAGAGCTATTGTCATGCCTTATGAGTGGTCCCTGAATCAGGAAGCTGCGAATCAAATTTTTCTCAAATGGGGCCAGCCTTGCTACTTTGCCCTCATTTCCCCTCCAAGAGAGTCACCGAGGGATGCACTGTTCCACGATTGGCCCCCTGGACTTCTTTATGCTTTTACCCCATTTCCTTTGATTCCAAAAGTTTTTCAGAAAGTCAAGTCATCGAGTCGCAGGTTAATCCTCATTGCTCCATACTGGCCTTGTTAGATTTGGTTCCCTTACTTTTGGCCCCACCTTCAGGAGGACCCATGGATCCTGGACCCAGTGCCGGATCTTATGATGCATCAGTCAGGAATGCTCCATCCTGCCCTTCAGAGCCTCAAGCTAACAGCTTGGTTTCTTCACTTCCAATCTTAGCCAGGCTTCCAGAATTATCCCCTGCAGTATGCTACATTTTGGTCTCCTCGCACAAAAAGACAACTAGGAAACTTTACGCAAGCAAATGGAAGAGGTTCTCTTGTTGGGCAGACAAAAAACACATAGATCCTTTTACTGCCTCTATACCTGCAATTTTGGAATTCCTGACAGAAATTTTTAATTAAGGAGCAGTGGCAGCCACTATTCGAGTTCAGTTAGCCGCTATATCTAATTATCATGTGGGGGAACTCGGATCCATGTCCCACAAGTTATGCAAGGCCTTCCTCAGGGGTACTTTCCTATTAAGACCTCCTGTAAGAGAACCTCCTCCTCAATGGGATCTAAATTTAGTATTTTCAGCATTGATTCTTCCCCCCTTGGAGCCAGCATCCTCTTGTTCTTTAAAAGTTTTTTCCTGGAAAACTCTCTTTCTAACAGCAGTTACCTCAGCCAAGAGGATTTCAGAGTTGCAGGCCTAATCCATCCATCTACCCTAGTTGATCTTCCACAATGACAGATTTTCCCTCAGAACAAATCTCTCGTTCTTACCAAAAGTCTGTTCTGAAACAAATTTAAACCAATCTATAGAATTGCCTGTGTTTTTTCCTAATTATAGCAGCAAGGCAGAATTTAAGCTTCGCCAATTGGATGTACATAGACAACTGCACTTTTATTTACACTGGACAAAATATTTCAGAAAATCAGATCAGTTGTTTGTGTCCTATTCAGAAACAGAAAAAGGCTGGGCAGTCTCAAAAGTTACCTTGCCCAAATGACTTACTGAGACTATAAAAATATGTTTATCAATATCATAATAAAAAACACCTCAGTAAGTGAAAGGACATTCAACTTTCAATCCAGACTTCCATTGGATTCCATTTGTGTTGCTGCTACATGAGTCAATCCTCACATCTTTATCTCTCATATCAAAGTAGATGTGGCCTCCCAGAACAGGGCATCCTTTAGTTCCACTATCCTGAAGAGTTTATTCCCTTGAGCCAGCCAAGAGAAAGTTGCTGGGGAGTCTGTCCCAACCAGCAAGAATGAAGGCGAGATAGGACAACATAACATAAAGAAATTATGTACTCACCATAACATTCCATGTTTGTTGTCCAGTATCTCGCCTTCATTCTTTACGTCCCACCCAGCCATCCCCCTCTTGGAGGATCTAGAGGAATTTTTACAATTGGAAAATACGGTCTGAATCTCATCTTGCCTTCCTTTTACCTTTATGACCAATATATTTAATATATTTTCTCTTTCTTTATGTTAATCTTATCATAGGGATCTCTATCCCTCAAACGAGATCTGGGGAACAGCCGCTAAGCACCATGGGATAAGTTATAGCCTTGAGCCAATAGAAGCTCTCTAACTTTGGTATACTGCCAAGTGGAGCTGAGATTCGGCTCCGAACCCAACCAGCAAGAATGAAGGCAAGATACTGGACAACAAACGTAGAACATTATGTTGAGTACATAACTTTTTTCCACCAGCCATGATGTAATAGGATGTTGTTCTTTTAACAATTTACTTCCACTGCAGACATTAGTATATCAGGATGTGTAGAGGCTTATGGAATACTTTAACTGTAGAAACACTAGACTGTTGATAAGAAATGGATGCTTTAATGGTTGTTAAGCATTAAATGTAAAAGATCACTATCATCTCATCATAGTGATTAGACTAAACGACCATTGAAAAAATGTCTGTTGCATTTCACTCACTTTCTCCATCTTCACTGAATTTCTGCAATCTCAGTGTTTGTATCAGAGGCATAGCTATGGGTGGGATGAAAGCAACCACTGCCTAGTCTCAGCGCAAAATGCAAGGTGGCAATTGGCAGATGATGGTCAGTCCTTAGTGCATTATGTTTTGTTGGTTTTGTAACCTTGGCAGCAGTCCTGATACTGTTTTGGGCTTAAATAGCTGCTTTTTAATTATACAAAATATATAGTGAAAACACTGATTCTAGGATGTTTATTAGACTCATCAGTTTCCATTGCTTTGTCCTTCATATCTTCTTCTCCCCCTTGTCTGTATGTTTTCATATTTTTATGGCAGTCCTGAGCTAAATCAAAAATTTTACTTAATATTGATATAGATACTGTAAAGAAAAACTTTCCAATAATTGTAAATGATAACATATATAGTACTCAGCATAAAATGAAAAGAAAACAAGTTTTAAGTTATTTAAAACAGAGAGAAATTCATTATTTACATGGAAGTTATGCCTCTGTCAGAAGAAAATATGCAGCAATTTTGAATTACTGTTATTCCTAGAGAATTATTCAAACCTGGTACTACGGATAGAGCATCACTGCAGTTTCTAGTCAATGATAATTTCAACCATTTTACCATACTAGATTTATATAGAGGCACAGATTATGCAGTTTAGAAACCTTTAATTAGACCACTATCTTAATAAAGTTAATCTTTCTTTATCGCCAGATATTTGCAATAACAATCTCACTCAGTTAATCGGGTCTATATTACCTTATCAAAAAGGCTATACATTTAATGCTTTTTCATCGCCTCCAAATATCGAACTGCCATTTATGCGAACAGCCATTTCAGCAATTTTTTTCCTAGGGAAAAAAATCACTTGGCCAACCACAAACGACACATCACTTCAAACATTTCAAAGTGGGGGGGCTTCACCCCCACACCCCCCAATGTGGGGAACTGTGCCCCTCACCCCCCAACTAAATAAACCAACTCTGATATTGCACTACAGTGGGGAAAAGTGCATATTCATGATGATGGATCTGCTGTAAGGTAAATTAAGTCAAGCATTTCACATCTGTTCTCTGAAATTAAAATCATGTCTTGTATGTTCTTTTGATCTCCAGAGCTCAGAGTCATTATGTCTGGACTAGCACATTCTTTCTATTGTTTTAAGGCTAAAGTTAATGGACAGAATTTACACGTGGAATGTCCTTTATTGCTTTAAGTGTAAAAAAATGTAAATGCAGTTTCTGTGTGGCCTGGAAACCAGGAAAGTGTCAAAATCATATAATGTGTATACTGGCAAACCTAAGTGTCAAAAATATGATGTAATCTGGGAGGGCCCAGCAGAAATGTTTGTTAGTGATTTTAAAAACTATTGCTCAAAGAGAGACTGTAAGCATTTTGATCTTGGACATCTATCTCAGCACTGCCTGTTGTCTTAAGTAAGTTATCTTAGAAGTGTGTTTTCTTGTAGAAATAGTTAGGACTATAAAGATTAGACTAAGTGTTTTTCTGTTATGTCAGAACTGTAGAACTGAATTATTTTAAATTTCTGTGTGATCTCTGAACTCTTGAATAGCACTGTGGTGTAGTAGTATTGTCTTGTGTTTTTAATAATTATTATTAAATATTTTTAAACCCTTTTCAACTGTGGCTGGTTTATGTAGAGATAATTAAGCTCTAGAGTACATTGCATGCCTATAAGTGATCCTGTAATAAGCCCTTTCAATAACCCTTAAGACTGTTTAGTCACACTTACCATTGGATAATAATATTGCACAGTAATAATTGGACACCCTTTTAAGGGCCTTTGGGTAGCTGATAATTATTAGCTGGAGGTGGCAGGAATTACTACCGTATAGTCTGGGTATAAGGGCACAGCTGGAGAATATGTGTCAGCCTTTCCCAAGAGTGTCTGTGAAGGTGTATAAATACTAATCTCAAAGTGTGTGTGTGTGTGTGTGTGTGTGTGTGTGTGTGTGTGTGTGTGTGTGTGTGTGTGTGTGTGTGTGTGTGTGTGTGTGTGTCAGCTACTTGGGCAGGGACATGAAGCACTGATTGGACAGAGAGGATACTGGAGGTTAGCTAGCCAGCTAGGTTGAGATCTGGACCGTATAGCTGTGCCAGTGGGGAGTCTCATTGGGGACCTGGGGAGCAAGGGAGTGACCAGCCCCGGACTGACTATGATCTCTGTGTGCTCTTAAGAGAAATTGCACTTTACTACCTGTATTTGTTATCTTTTCCTCTCACATGAGATGCCCTCTCTGGTGTTAGTGGTGAGGATTGAGCCTCATTGATTTCTAGGCCAGGGCACAGGCATCACAAAAGGCATAAAGCAAATGTATTCTATAGGATCTGTGAGGTTTCCTCACATTTGGTGAAGTATAACTTGGGTAACTTTGAGTATGTCAATTATATTTCCTGGTGTTGTGTTCTTTAACCTCATCTTAAAAATGCATCAGTATGTGTGTGCTGTTTGCACTTTGTTTTCACCCAGTGATGTGGCTGTGTATTTTTGGAGTTAGTATATGGTTGGGCAGTGGAGACTTGAATCCAAGTACATTTGGGTGGAACAACGTACCCCACATGGAGCATGAGTGAGCTAAACCCCCCCCCAAAAAAAATGCAGGCGTCATTAAACTAAAGTTTTGCCTGGTTTGTTTCATCAGGTTAAAAGTTCAGAGAGCTGAACCTCTGTGAAAGGTAGGGAAGGTGATCTACAACATGCTAGAGTATATCCCACACATAAATTTGGGGGACAGTAGATAGAGTGCAATTTTTTCTCCTGAAAAATAATTAAACTAGAGCTACCATTTAAAGATTTATATAAATGCTTGAGGTATTTCCATTTAATGTAAGAGTCTTTTACAATATATCAATTTAATAATGGTTTCTTTGTCTGCAACAGGAAATGCGCAGTAGTACATCAAAACACTGGAGATATGTGCCTTTTCCACCTAGCTCACATTGACTGATTTCAAAGTTTGCATGTTTATAGAAAGAAGGGTAAGGAGGCATATGTAGCATACAGAGGCATAATCTCCCACAAAAAATGGTGCTTTTTTTTACGGATCAAAGTTGTCATTTTCTGTTATTTTCATTTACCTATTGTGAATCTAATGCTTTTAGCTCTATAGTACTCACCTGATAAATTACATTTGACAGGGTATGCCTATTTTCTGGCTTGATGGTATTGTTGGTAGTTCCTTGCAAAAACAAATTATTTTATTCTTCTGCAACCAGAAGCCATTAGTACAGAAGAATATGTACCTTGGAGCTGGTGTTTTATACATTAATCTGTACTTTAGAATATGGGGAGATTCTCATTTAACTGCAACTGTGAATTTTAAAATATTATTCATAGTTCAATAGAAATAATTTTCTAATCTCCCTCCCTGAATATGAATGTTGAAATATTTTTTGGAGTACTGTATTCAGCTAAACCGATTGTCATACTTTCTGTATGACTGTATCTTATACAGTGTTTGATGAAACAATTTATGGTGTATTGCACATAAGACGTCATACTCAGAAGAACCCATTATCAAACCTTGCACATTCCATTCCATTAACTTAGACTTGTTTTTCTTCCTCGTTCCTTGTCTTCAGTTTCTTCTATGTAATTCTTATGTTTTGTAATTCTTATGTTTTGTAATTCGTATGTTTTGTAATTCTTATGTTTTGTAATTCGTATGTTTTGTAATTCGTATGTTTTGTAATTCTTATGTTTTGTAATTCGTATGTTTTGTAATTCTTATGCTTTGTAATTCGTATGTTTCTGTTACCATTTTCTGCTTGTCCTTTCAATTAAGACTAGACAGCATTTTTTTTCCTTGAATCTAGATTGTTTCCATTATTCTAATTTCCGATTATAGTCTTTGAACTGTAGTACATTTTTCACAAAAATAAAACACCATAAACAGGTGCAAAAAGAGAACACAGTCATGTGGGGTTTTAGAATGTTTGTGAAAAGTAAGGAAAAGATATGCTGCTACTGAAACTGAACTGCCTGCAACTATTTGTACATGGTTGGCCTACTCTATGCTTGCCTTCTTTAATTTCCTGCTGTCCTTTTCTCATTACTAGACAGTTAGCTTTTGAGAAATATCTTGGTAAAGGGATTCATAGTTAGGATATCTAATACAGTAAACTCTCAGTTAACTGGAACTCGAGCAGCCGGCAAAAAATATCGAAGAAATGCAGTACGACTTTCATGTGTTGCATTTTTTGTTTCCCAGCATTGCAGTTGCACTGGTCCCACTCTGCAGCATCCAAGACAGTTCCTTCTGACATTTTCATTCCCACTCAGTACCTCAGTGAATAAATATGTAACCTTCTTTCTATTTACATTACTGCACTCCCTTCCCTTCTGATCTAAAAAAACTCACCTCTTCCTTTCCAAACCTGGCTAGCAGCTCCTTTTAACAACTTTACTTTATCTAATTTATTTTTACTCTTGTCTGGACACCAACTTCTCCCTCTTTTTCTACCTTACCACCGTATTCTTATTTATACTCAGTACTGCAAATTCCTGTCTTTAATTCTCAACTCCGTATATCTCACTTCTTGCCAAATTCGCTCAGTACTCACTGACTACTAGGCTAACTGCCCTTGTGGGCCATTTTAAGCCTAGTTAATTACCCCATGTGAGAATCAAACCCCTCACCTTGCACCTTAACTATAGTACCAACTTCCCACCCCATCACTAATAGCTATCCCTAACATCACTCTAAATCTACATTAGCCATCTTTGAAAAGGTCAGCGAAATGGACATTAGAGCATTACTGGTCAAGGAGGTCCAAAGATCCGAACTTAAAACTAACATTTCTAAGAACGAACTGGATTATATTGACCTACTAAACTCCTGTAACATTCGAGTCATGAAACCCGATAAGGGTGGAGGTTTGGTGTTCATGGACCAGTTTGACTATTTAGATAAAATGCAATCCCATGTGGCCTCTCATGTATATAAGGTGGTTAGTCTTAATGAGCTTAATACTGCATATAAGAATGTGAATAATGTACTCAATGATTTATTCCTTGAAGGTAGTATTGATATAGACACTCTAACGTATTTAATCATGCCAGCCCCTATTTTACCAACCCTATTTGGGTCCCCAAATTGCATAAGGACATCCATAACCCACCTTTTAGACCTATAGTTCATAGGAGAGGGCCGGTCACATATGCATGTGCAAAATTTATTGACCATAAATTGAAACCTTTTGTCAAATATGAACCGTAAATCTGCCACGATTCATGGAGTTTCCTTAACTGCATTAATAACCTAGAGTTTAAAGATGATTTTATCTTTCTCACGGTAGATATTAAAGATCTTTATACCATTATTCATCATATATTGGGCATTGAATGGGTTAGAGAGTTTTTACATCTGAAAGGTATGGAAAGCAGTGATATTAATACCACTGAAATCCTGATGGAGCTAGTGTTAACTAACAACTTTTTGTGCTTTAATGGAGTAATTTTCCTACAAAAGACGGGATTGCAGTGGGGTCACCATGTGGCAGTAGTTTTGCTAACTGCGTTATGGTGTTCTGGGAAAGGACCTTCTTGTTTAACGATTTATTATACAAGGAAAATGTTGCCTGGTACACAAGGTACCAGGATGATATGTGCTTTATCTGAAAAGGGGATGTACAACTTATTGAAACTTTTATTAACAACATTAAAACTTTCACTTCTTTTCTGGACTTTACATATCAGATAGGGCCTAAGGACATCAATTTTTTGGATGTGCTCTTAAGTAAGGACAGCCTGAATCAGAGATATAAAACCACCATTTACCACAAGCCCACTTATTCTAATGCCTTTTTGCACTTTACTAGTAGCCATCCATTCCATCAGAAAAAGGCAATAGTTAAAGGACAAGCAGTCAGGGCTGCTAGAATGATCTCTAGTTATGGTGAATTTACAGACGAATGTATACTTATAAAATCTATGTTTTTAAAAAGAGGTTACCCATTGGGGTTCCTCAACACTATATTTGAAGAAGTTGATAGGAAGAGACTATCAGGTCACTTTTGTCCTATTGTCTGCAAAGGCTATGAACAAGAACACACTGGATGGTTAGTTAACAACGCAGAGATAAGAGATCACTCAACTGTTAATATAGCCAATAGATTTATTACAACATTTTCTTTGGATGTCAGACATATTAGAGACATCCTTATTAAAAATTGGTCCTTCATTTGTGAAGATAATAATCTCAGTAAACTGGGTCAACTACCTCTTATGACTTTCCAAAGAGGCCCCAACTTAAAATGCCTAATGGAGAGGAGTAAAGTTAATAAACAAGGTTTGGGCATGTTAAAATGTGGGAGATGTCCACAATGTAAATTTATTAGAACAACATTTAAGGTCAGTTTAAGGAATAAAGAGTACTACATAAGGGGCAAGTTCAATTGTGAGTCCCAAGGGGCTGTTTATGCAGCAACCTGTGTCTCCTGTGAGGCATATTATATCGGGAAAACCAAGAGGAAAATTAAACAGAGAGTGTATGAACACATTTATTGTATTGGGAAGAACGTGACTACCAACGTTTTGGCGAGGCACATTATGGAACACCCCAATCACAAATTTGAATTTGCAGTCCTACAACAAATGGAACACAACATTAGGGTTGGGCCTTGGAAGCTTAAACTGGAGGAGTGCGAATTAAAATGGCAAGTGCGTACATCGGCACACATACCCCCAGGGCTTAATGATTGTATTTCCATTAGATGCCTCCTTAAACTTAAGGCCCTTAGTAGATAAAGAAACCTTGAACCCTGTTACTACAGGTTACTTCCTTTTTGTTCTTATGGTATGATTATGGTTCATTTATAATTTCTGAACTTAATCAATTTGATTCTTTCTCATTATTTGTTTAAGATACATCTCTAATATTAAAATAAATTTGATTCTGGGGTAGTGTTAGAAAATTAGGGTCCGTTTCTTATGTGTATTGTACTGTTCAAATGCTTGTTTAGAAATATATACACATACTCATACATCAAGCGTTATGGCTTGGTTTTATTGTAATGAGTTTTTCATCTGAATTTTTTCAGGGTTGCCTGTGTACTTTTAAATAGCAAATTTTAAATAGTAGTATGTAGTAAAGCCCAACTAATGCAAATGTCACTATTATCCTGGTTTTAATGTTGATGTACCTCTGACAGTATATCTTTAAATTAAAAAAAAATGGTTTTAATTGTTTAATTGACCATGGGACCTGGTGTTATTTAAGTTGTAACAGGTTGTAGTTCTAATTGTCTGAAGAAGTTGGTGGATTAACACCGACGAAACCTCTTACTTTACATTAATAAAGTGGTGTTTACTGTGGCCTCACTGCTGCCTTTGTGTTTTTTGCTAGTTGCTTTTTTTGGAAGAGTTTGTCTTATATCACTATAAATCTTACTGATTTTCGTGCCTAACTTTATAGCATCATTGACACCCAGTCTCATCACATGTCCCTTTGCTATTAACTAACTTAATTTCTTCTGCTACCTGCTCTCCTTACAGACTAACAAATCATTATTAGACTCATAATTTCCACACCTCCCATAAGCTTCCATTTAAACCATTCTATTCAAATTTCTTCACCACAAATTGCTCACCTAGCATTTTTTTTAAATACAAAATTATTACCTCTTGTCACTACTGCTCCAGAACAAAGCAAAAATAAAAAATAAAATTTAACATTATAAAACCACTTCATTCTATCCAACATTCTTCAAAAATTAAGCTATGTGGTGACATACACCCTAACCCAGGCTGTCCTTCCATCTTTACCCCCATCACTCTCACATCCCCTTTGGTTACCTGTAATAGCTCCAAATAACTAAACCTTACCTCTATAAATATATGTAGAATTTGTAATAAAATCACTGAACTGCATGCCTGGATTTCTCACCATACCTCAACTACTGTTGCCCTTACTGAGATGTGACTAGAAGACTCAGAAATTAGTCCTCAGGATACAGCATCATTACAGCTGATAGGCTAAACAAAAAATGCCAAAGTGTAGTTCACCTCAACACTAGCACATATGAAGTTTCTCCTCTTAGGAAAAAAACTTTACCCAAGTTTCATAATGCAGGGCTACTTATCTCCTACTCAAAATTAAATAACCAAAAGCTCCTTTCTGTAATTGTTCTACATATCCTCCCTGGAAATAATATTTCTGCCCTTGAAGGCTCCATTTACCAGAGCAATCAAAGCATTACCAATGAAACAGTCACACTAGGTGATGTCAGTATCAGCTGGAGTATATCACTTCTAGCTATCCTTCTCTAGTATCAACCTTCATGGCTTCAGTTTATCACTTCTCCTGGTCATTATAACAAATCCATGGATACCAGTCCTCTTCTTGACTGGATTCTGGTCTCTGATCCTTGCAATTACACTGCATTAGGAACCTTCTTGAACCCCTTAGTGATCACTGTCCTACTTATGCTGTCAGGCATATTACCATGCCAACCAGCAAGTACACAAAAACACTCACAATCTCTCAAATCTTAACCCAGAATCATATTTAGATGCTCATAACCCATTTAATTGGACTATTCCAGAAGCCTTGCAACTAGATGAAGTAGTAGGAGGGTCAGTTCAACATTATAAGCATCCTAGACAGCCATGCACTATGCCTCAGTCAGAAGCTGAGATCCCTTATAAGATCCTCCAAAGCTAGCTACAAAAACAAAATCGCCACTGATTCTAAGGACAACTACAAAGTATTCTATAGCTATGTCAAGAATCTCAATGGCAACACCCAGATCTGTTCTGAGTTACAGCACAATGGCACAAAAATTACAGAACCAACTAATATTGCCAACATCCTGGCACACAGGTTCAGTGCTAACTTTACCCCATTCTCACCCCCTAAAGGGCCCATATCTATACAGGAAGAATGCAGAGTCCCTGTAATCACATCTATGCAGGTAAAAGCTGCACTCTCTAAAACCAGAAACACAGCTTCCATGGGACAAGACAACATCCCCGGCTGCGTTTTACACGATCTTCAGAACGAACTGGCTCCCCACCTAAGCACCATGTTCAATCATAATCTCACGTCAGGCTTTGTGCCCACTGAATGGCACACAGCAATAGTTATCCCACTTCACAAAGGAGGAGCCACCACTGATCCTGGGAACTATCGCCCTATTAGCCTGACAATCCTGGTCTGCAAGGCCATGGAATGTATCATCATGGAACTCATAAACACAGACATTGGTAACCTCCAAACTCTGGACCCCACCCAGTTCGGGTTTGTAAAAGGCAGAGCATGCCTTCTAAATCTGATTGACTTATTTGAGGCAGTCACCAAAGCTGTAGATGAGGGTAAGGTGGTTCACACAGACTATCTTGACCTTGCCAAGGCTTTCAACACCATCCCCATTCTGGAATTATAGCTAAACTCAATAAATTATGTATGAATCCCTATGACACAAGATGGGTTGCCAACTGGATAACTGACAGAACCCACACTGTAAAAGTTGCAGACTCCAAATCTGACTTCAAACCAGTGACAAGTGGAGTACCACAGGGTTCAGTCCCGGTACCTCTCCTGTTTGGTATCTACTTCTCTAAAGTACAGGCTAACACAGAAGGCCTCTGGCTAATGAAGTTTGCAGATGACTGCAAACTAGGAGTCATAGTCGAGTCCCCAAATGATGTGGACATCCTACAGACGGGCCTCACTGAGACAGATGCCTGGTGTCAGTGGCATGGCCTCAAGCTCAATGGCAAAAAGTGAATTGTCATCCCCTTTGGTAATAACTCTGCAGCCATGAACTACCACATAAACAGCAGTCTACTTAATGTCAAATGTGTGATAAGAGACCTTGGGACCCAGGTGGACAGTAGTCTCTCCTTTGATAATCACATCGCAACAGTAGTCAGGAAATCCTTCTATGTGGCACACCTCATCACAAAAGGGTTCTCATCTCACCCATCAAGAGGTCATTGTTCCCCTCTACTCAGCAGTCAATAGACCCATTATAGAGTACAACGCCCCTTTTGGAATGTACCTCACAAGACATCTGCAGCAGCTGGAAAGGCAACAGAAGTACCTCACAAAGAGGATTACTGGCCTCAAACAGATGCCCTACACTGACATCTCAAAAAACGCCAGCTTTACTCTGTAGCATATCGCCTACTCTGAGGAGATCTCTGCCTAACATATAAAGCTATGTTAACCCCAGAGCTTTTGGACATGCTACACCTTAAGAAATCTCAATTCCTCCTAGCTGCACTCTCTAGGGACCTAAACCTTGTCACCACAATAAACAGGACATGCTGGAGGGATAGATTCCTGTCTCAGAGACTTCCTATACTCTGGAACAAGCTACCCATCTATGTCAAGCAAAGATCCTCATTAGCACTCTTCAAGAAAAAATCTTGATGAGTGAATGGGAAATAAGAAATACACCCCGAGGATCACTTCTGTGGCACTGCTGGACAGGGGCACAGGAAATTAACGTTCTTGGGTGGCATAAGCCAGGGAACCTTGTTGGTTAGGCTTACTTAGGCCCATGGGCCGATTGCCTAGTACCTACCTATGAACCTATGAACCTATGTAGAAAGAGAGCAAATTAAATTTTTGTCCCTTGGCTTACTAATCACCACAGAAGTTTTATGCAAAATAGAGACAAGGCATGGAAAGAGTGGCAAAAAATTAAAACTCCACAAAATCTGTAGCTCTTTAAAAAAACTTTGTAACATTAATAAAAAGAAGGTCATCCTTGATAAGAAACAATACTATTCTGATTTACAAAACAACCATAGATATAACCCCTCCCAAAAAAATAAGTTCTGGTCATCCATTAAACATTTTTTATACCCAGGAACTAAAAATGTTCTTAACCTTTGTCCCAATAACTCCCCCATAGAAACAGCCACCAAGTTTAACTCATACATCATTGAAATCATAGCTGCCGTCATGAATCCTTTCCTGTCTCCCCTGACTCATGTCAACCCACACCCACTAATACCCCAACACTTACAATAAAAAGAGTTGTTCCCTCCTTTATAAAAATGTTATTATCCAAACTTAAACTCCACTCACCCTCTGCTGGTTACCTTCCTATAGAGTACCTCAAAATTGAAAACTTTCACCTATTGCAAGTCCACAAAACTAAGCTACCAGCTGACCAATTCCTATACTCCTGGAATATTGCAGCCCCCCCCCCCATAAGGATACACACTACTCAAAACACTGCAGCCTTCAGTTTTACTCTACATGGGACTGTACACAGCCTCCTCTGCCCATAACCTAATATTTATTTTCTTCACTTCTCACCTACCACTTCTTCTCCAACCCACTACTAATGTACCCTCTCTTCTCCTCTAACTTCCCCCTGTCCAATTTATATTGCCCCCTTTTTGTCCTTACACTTTCAGATTTACTCTACTCTGGCTATTTCTTTTACTCCTTACTCTCATACACCTATTTTATCTGCACTGTTAATAGTTATTCTCTCTCATGGTATTATACTAGGCTAACTGCCCATTTTTGAGCCTAGCCAATTACCCTAAACCTTGCGTCTGTAAGGTAAACACCTTAACCATCCCCTCCCTCCTTCCTTATCCTAAGTTCCTCACTGTTATACAATTTTTAATGTTTATATTATGTAACCTCTATATCCTGCACACGTTTGCTTAGATAAATGTACTACTTAGAATCTACTTTATTGTATTAGATTGTTCACACAGGGTTCACAGGTTAGTACTAAGCTAACTGCCTTTGTGAGCCATTTTAAGCCTAGCCAATTGTCCCGTGTGAGACTCAAACCCTGCAGCTTGTGTTTGCAAGGCAAATACCTTAACCATTAGGCCACCCTCCCAACCCTGTAATGTTTTGTACTAACCTCACTCATGGAGCTTTTCTCCCCAGGCCTCCGCTGAAAATGGGCTCTGTAAAAAAGCATACAAATCTGCCGATTTAACAAACTCCAATGGTCTGTTTCTTTTTTTGAAACAGAATACTAGAGTTTGTACAGTGTTTTCTGGACTACCAGATAATCGGATTGACTTGTGGACTTGTGGAGTCCAGAATAAATGGATAGGTGGCAACACTATTATATAAAGTTATTTCTCAATAAACTAAATCTTCTCCTTCAGGGTAATATTGAACAAAATGAACCACAGACACAAGGCACTGCAAACAGAATAGACTAAAAATCAGTGTAATTATTACACTGCAAAACCTATTAACACGAAAAAGTCTCCAACAAATGCAGAATCCAGCCACTAATACGCTTAACGCTAGAATTTATTAAAAGCTCAAAAATCAGCGTTTTCGCTTCCTGTATCAGGTAGCTTCCTCAGAGAGTTATAAAATAGCGCGAGACAGCGCTTTAAATAACAAAGCCACAAAATCAAAATACGTACAACGTGCTACACAGTTAATCATCTTACTAATTGGCATAGTTTACATCAAATGCCAAGTACATTGAAGTAATACAGTAAAATATATTGATTAAACTAAATAAAATATAATATATTATGTTGAAATAAAGTAAGATAAAATAATGGCATACATAAACATTTATGAAACACCAAATAATAAATGCAATGCCCTAATGACACTGACACTATAGTTAAAAAACCAACATAGTACCAGGGAACAACAATCTGAGTAATGGCATTGAGCCATTCTTAACAAGTGGATGAAAAATCACATGTTAAGTACATAAAAAGGGGGAATCTTGAAAGGGTTTCAACGACCAACACTATTTAAAATGTGCTCAGTTGGTGTATCAAAAGGTTGTATAAAAAATGTATAAAAAATACAATTGAGAAACCCAAAACAAGTGTAGCATCAATTAACAAGTAATGTAAAAGGGCACACAAAAAGGTCACCTCTTATGTGATTTAAATTTCAAATATGGTGTAATGTTGCAACTTTCGTTTAAACCAGGGGTACTGAAAGCATTCATTTTTAATTGCCACAGAAGTTCACGTACCTCAAGGTTCAAAGACAGCGGACCCCCTCTATAAAGGTCAGGAAGGTGGTCAACGCCCATGAAACGGAATGAATGGCCAGGATGTAAACCAATATGTTTGGCCAAAGCATTCTCAGTGTTTCCAACCCTGATAGCGTAAATGTGCTGATATATTCTGTCCTTGAACCTTAACCTTAACCTAGACCTCCTTGCAGTTACTGACACTTGGCTGAAACTAAATCACCCCTCTCTGCATCACCTTTAATTATTTATTTATTTTATTTTACATTTGTTTACCGGGATAGTCCGACTGGATATATGTCCATTTTCAGCAGAGGCCCAGGGAGAAAAGCTCCAAATAGACAAAATTACATCGATAACATTTGAAAGTATAAAAAAAGTATACAACAAAGTATGAAACAAAGTGATTATGTACAATGGTTCACGATGTTCCCTAATAGGGACACACAATTCACATGGTTAGACACAATTAAAGGCAAGAGATATCAGATTGGATACAGAGCTTGGTGGAGTAGTTACATGTTACGATATATAGCGATTATGCTTTCAGTTTATGACTTAATCAGGGTTGGTACATGAGCAAAGCCAGTTCACTTTGAGATACTGTTTGAGTTTTTTTTTAAGAGACCTATGGAGGATTGTTGGGTTATATAGTTTGGCAACGAATTGCAGGTTTTGGCAGCAAAGTTGGCAAACAGGGCTTCACCAGCAGCGTTATTAGCTCTGTGGGTTTGGAGCAGTAGTTTGTTGGTTGATCATAGGGATCTCAAGTTGCTATATGGCTTAATGATATTTATAAGTGAGGGGGTATCCTCAGGGTGGTACAACATTTTGTGTGCTATTAAGAGTTGATTGAATTGAATTAAGCTGGGCAGTTCTAGACACTCTAGATGTTTCATGTTCTGGCAGTGGTGGGTTCTATAAGTGGAGCCAGTGGCAAATCTGGCAATATGGTTGTAGCTACAGGAGAGCTTGCCTAGTTCGGATAGTGTGGGGTTAAAAATGTTTTGTTTCTATACAGTGGTCCAAGCTTCTTAATGATGGTCTGTATGGTTTTGGTGACCTGTAGGTCAAATTTAAGATTATTGTCTCTGATAACCCCTAGAAGCATAGCCTGTTGATCTGGGGAGATAGTGGTACCATTGTTAGACATGATAGAGGATGAAAGTGTGGCAGATCCACTAGTGGGTGTGAAGAGTAGAAGTTTAGTTTTATTGGGGTTCAGCAGTAGGCGTTGGTTGGCGAGTCAGTTCTCAATAGTGTTGAATGTATTTTGGGTTAGGATTTGCAGTTTGGATGAGGAGGTGGCTGAGCAGATCAGAGTGGAATCATCTGCATATTGAATGCAGGTAGCTTTAGGGATAGCAGTGTGAAGGTTGTTGACAAAATAGAGAAGAGTAGTGGACCTAGTATGGAGCCTTGAGGGACACCAAGTGTGAGAGGTAGCTGGCTGGAGAGTTTGCCCTGCCATAATACTGCCTGTTGTCTACCAGTCAGGTAGGAGTGGAGGATTGCGTGCTTATTGAGGGAAACAGACTTGAGAGAAATAATGAGAAGTTCATGGATGACCATGTCAAAGGCTTTTGATAAGTCTAGAAAGAAGGCAGAGGATAGCCTGTTGTTATTCCTATTTTGGTTTATGGCATTAGTAAAGGAAAGAAGGGCCGAGGTGGTGCTATGGTTTGGCTTGAAGCCATGCTGGGAGTTGGATAGTAAGTTATTCTGTGTATGATACTGCATTAGTTGCTTGTGTACACATTTCTCCATTATTCTGGATAGTGGGGGAAGAATGGCAATGGGTCTATAGTTGGATATGTCTATAGAGCTTCCACCTTTGTGGAGTGGGATGATGTGGGATATTTTCCAGAGGGAGGGGATAGTGCTTTCAGATAAGGTTCTGTTGATTAGGATAGATATGGGATATGCAATGGCATCTGCAGCTATTTGTAGGTACTCTACAGGGAGGAGGTCAGCAGCGAGGGTGGTAGGTTTTAGATTTTTGAGAAGTGTTTTGATAAAACTAGTGGATATTGGTTAGAAGCTAAATTGGGGTGATTAGTGGGTAGATTAGGGGTGTGGTTTAGGTTTGTGTAGTTAGTTGATTTGCTATGGATTGGATTGTTTCAGTGAAAAAGTTATTATAAGCGGCAGCTATGGTCTCAGGGGAGCTATGGGTGTGGTTAGATGGGGTTGGGTTTGTAGAATGACCTGGATGTAGAAGTTGATTTAGGCCTGCCCAGAACTTTTGAGAGTGGTTTTGGTGTTTTTGCAAGAGATTTTAGTGACAGATTTTGTTGTCTAGTCATCATCATAGTAAAATAGATTGTTTGTATCATTCCTGAGTTGACAATATTTTTAATGGTCTAGTGGGGAATTAGTTGATCTCCATCTGGCCCAGGCTCTGTTCCTAGTTTTGATGTTAGATTGAGTATCCTTTGTGAGCCATGGTGCTGTGTTTGATCTAGATTTTATTGTACATGCTGGAGCATGGGAATCAAGGATACTTAGGAATTTAATGTTAAAGTGAGCTATAGCCTCTTCTAGTGGTAGTTTTTTTTTAGTTTTGACCAGTCAACTTCTTTTAGTTCGTTTAGGAAAATAGCAGCATCAAAGTTTTTCCTGTTTCAAAGCATTTTATATTTGGTCTGGTGGGGGGTTTCTGCCTTATGTTTTATGATGTAGTTTAGTAGAAGGTCACTAAGGTCACCAGGGATAGTGCCAGCTGTGTATAGTTGGGGTTGGTTATTAACTAGGATCCAGTCTAGGATACTTTCCCTGTTGGTCGGTTTGTTTATCCTGGTGGGAGAGTTTATGGTCTGTTTAAACCCAGATAAGTTTATAGGTGTGGGGGGGGGGGTTCAGAAGAGCAAGGGTACCAGTTGGTATCGAAGTCCCCAAGAACTATGTTTTTTGGGGATAGATAGCGGATAACCAGTGAAGGATATCCTCCAGAGTATTTAAGTTGTGACCTGGTGGAATATATGCACAGACAATGTTCAAGAATTTGCTATGATTAATCTGTAGTTTGGTTATGATGAGTTCTGCATTATTGAATTGGGGTGCTTGAATGGTTTCTCAATTAACAGTTAGAGGATTTTTGTATAGGACTGCTATCCCACCTCCTTTCCTTGGAGTATGGTCTAACAGGGAATATTACATCCTGGAGGTAGTATCTCATTATCAGTAGTACTAGGTTAGTACAGTCTAACCAGTGAATATTATATCCTGGAGGTAGTATCTCATTATCAGTAGTACTAGGTTAGTACGGTCTAACCAGTGAATATTATATCCTGGAGGTAGTATCTCATTATCAGTAGTACTAGGTTAGTAAAGTCTAACCGGTGAATATTATATCCTGGAGGTAGTATCTCATTATCAGTAGTACTAGGTTAGTACAGTCTAACTAGAGAATATTATATCCTGGAGGTAGTATCTCATTATCAGCAGTACTAGGTTAGTACGGTCTAACCGGTGAATATTATATCCTGGAGGTAGTATCTCATTATCAGTAGTACTAGGTTAGTACAGTCTAACCTGTGAATATTATATCATGGAGGTAGTATCTCATTATCAGTAGTACTAGGTTAGTACGGTCTAACCAGTGAATATTGTATCCTGGAGGTAGTATCTCATTATCAGTAGTACTAGGTTAGTACAGTCTAACCAGTGAATATTATATCCTGGAGGTAGTATCTCATTATCAGTAGCACTAAGTTAGTACGGTCTAACCTGTGAATCTTATATCCTGGAGGTAGTATCTCATTATCAGTAGTACTAGGTTAGTACGGTCTAACCTGTGAATATTATATCCTGGAGGTAGTATCTCATTATCAGTAGTACTAGGTTAGTACGGTCTAACCGGTGAATATTATATGCTGACACTACCTCCAGCATATAATATTCACCAGTTAGTATGGTCCAACCGGTGAATATTATATGCTGGAGGTAGTATCTCATTATCAGTAGTACTAGGTTAGTACGGTCTAACCAGAGAATATTATATCCTGGGGGTAGTATCTCATTATCAGTAGTACTAGGTTAGTATGGTCTAACCGGTGAATATTATATCCTGGAGGTAGTATCTCATTATCAGTAGTACTAGGTTAGTACAGTCTAACCGGTGAATATTATATCCTGGAGGTAGTATCTCATTATCAGTAGTACTAGGTTAGTACGGTCATAACCGGTGAATATTGTATCCTGGAGGTAGTATCTCATTATCAGTAGTACTAGGTTAGTACAGTCTAACCAGTGAATATTATATCCTGGAGGTAGTATCTCATAATCAGTAGTACTAGGTTAGTACGGTCTAACCAGTGAATATTATATCCTGGAGGTAGTATCTCATTATACGTAGTTCTAGGTTAGTATGGTCTAACCGGTGAATATTTTATCCTGGAGGTTGTATCTCATTATCAGTAGTACTAGGTTAGTACGGTCTAACCGGTGAATATTATATCCTGGGGGTAGTATCTCATTATCAGTAGTACTAGGTTAGTACGGTCTAACCGGTGAATATTATATCCTGGAGGTAGTATCTCATTATCAGTAGTACTAGGTTAGTACTGTCTAACCGGTGAATATTATATCCTGGAGGTAGTATCTCATTGTCAGTAGTACTAGGTTAGTACGGTCTAACCAGTGAATATTACATCCTGGAGGTAGTATCTCATTATCAGTAGTACTAGGTTAGTACGGTCTAACCGGTGAATATTATATCCTGGAGGTAGTATCTCATTATCAGTAGTACTAGGTTAGTACAGTCTAATCAGTGAATATTATATCCTGGAGGTAGTATCTCATTATCAGTAGTACTAGGTTAGTACAGTCTAACTAGTGAATATTATATCCTGGAGGTAGTATCTCATTATCAGTAGTACTAGGTTAGTACGGTCTAACCGGTGAATATTATATCCTGGAGGTAGTATCTCATTATCAGTAGTACTAGGTTAGTACAGTCTAACCTGTGAATATTATATCGGGGTGGTAGTATCTCATTATCAGTAGTACTAGGTTAGTATGGTCTAACCAGTGAATATTGTATCCTGGAGGTAGTATCTCATTATCAGTAGTACTAGCTTAGTACAGTCTAACTAGTGAATATTATATCCTGGAGGTAGTATCTCATTATCAGTAGCACTAGGTTAGTACGGTCTAACCTGTGAATATTATATCCTGGAGGTAGTATCACATTATCAGTAGTACTAGGTTAGTACGGTCTAACCGGTGAATATTATATCCTGGAGGTAGTATCTCATTATCAGTAGTACTAGGTTAGTACGGTCTAACCGGTGAATATTATATCCTTTAGGTAGTATCTCATTATCAGTAGTACTAGGTTAGTACGGTCTAGCCAGTGAATATTATATCCTGGGGGTAGTATCTGATTATCAGTAGTACTAGGTTAGTACGGTCTAACCGGTGAATATTATATCCTGGAGGTAGTATCTCATTATCAGTAGTACTAGGTTAGTACAGTCTAACCGGTGAATATTATATCCTGGAGGTAGTTTCTCATTATCAGTAGTACTAGGTTAGTACGGTCTAACCGGTGAATATTGTATCCTGGAGGTAGTATCTCATTATCAGTAGTACTAGGTTAGTACAGTCTAACCAGTGAATATTATATCCTGGAGGTAGTATCTCATTATCAGTAGTACTAGGTTAGTATGGTCTAAATGGTGAATATTATATCCTGGAGGTAGTATCTCATTATCAGTAGTACTAGGTTAGTACGGTCTAACCGGTGAATATTATATCCTGGATGTAGTATCTCATTATCAGTAGTACTAGGTTAGTACGGTCTAACCGGTGAATATTATATCCTGGAGGTAGTATCTCATTATCAGTAGTACTAAGTTAGTACAGTCTAACTGGGGAATATTATATCCTCGAGGTAGTATCTCATTATCAGTAGTACTAGGTTAGTACGGTCTAATGGTGAATATTATATCCTGGTGGTAGTATCTCATTATCAGTAGTACTAGGTTAGTACGGTCTAACCAGTGAATATTATATCCTGGAGGTAGTATCTCATTATCAGTAGTACTAGGTTAGTACAGTCTAAACAGTGCATATTATATCCTGGGGGTGGTATCTCCTTATCAGTAGTACTAGGTTAGTACAGTCTAACCAGTGAATATTATATCCTGGAGGTAGTATCTCATTATCAGTAGTACTAGGTTAGTACAGTCTAACCAGTGAATATTATATCCTGGAGGTAGTATCTCATTATCAGTAGTACTAGGTTAGTACGGTCTAACTGGTGAATATTATATCCTGGGGGTGGTATCTCATTGTCAGTAGTACTAGGTTAGTACAGTCTAACCCATGAATATTATATCCTGGAGGTAGTATCTCATTATCAGTAGTACTAGGTTAGTATGGTCTAACCAGTGAATATTATATCCTGGAGGTAGTATCTCATTATCAGTAGTACTAGGTTAGTACGGTCTAACCAGTGAATATTATATCCTGGAGGTAGTATCTCATTATCAGTAGTACTAGGTTAGTCCGCACTAACCAGTGAATATTATATCCTGGAGGTAGTATCTCATTATCAGTAGTACTAGGTTAGTACGGTCTAACCAGTGAATATTAAATCCTGGAGGTAGTATCTCATTATCAGTAGTACTAGGTTAGTACAGTCTAATCCGTGAATATTATATCCTGGAGGTAGTATCTCATTATCAGTAGTACTAGGTTAGTACGGTCTAACTGGTGAATATTATATCCTGGAGGTAGTATCTCATTATCAGTACTACTAGGTTAGTACAGCCTAACGAGTGCATATTATGTACTGGAGGTAGTATCTCATTATCAGTAGTACTAGGTTAGTACAGTCTAACCAGTGAAATTATATCCTGGAGGTAGTATCTCATTATCAGTAGTACTAGGTTAGTACAGTCTAACCAGTGAATATTATATCCTGGAGGTAGTATCTCATTATCAGTAGTATTAGGTTAGTACATTCTAACCAGTGAATATTATATCCTGGAGGTAGTATCTCATTATCAGTAGTACTAGGTTAGTACAGTCTAACCGGTGAATATTATATCCTGGGGGTAGTATGTCATTGTCAGTAGTACTAGGTTAGTACAGTCTAACCCATGAATATTATATCCTGGAGGTAGTATCTCATTATCAGTAGTACAAGGTTAGTATGGTCTAACCAGTGAATATTATATCCTGGAGGTAATATCTCATTATCAGTTGTACTAGGTTAGTATGTTCTAACCAGTGAATATTATATCCTGGAGGTAGTATCTCATTATCAGTAGTACTAGGTTAGTACGGTCTAACCAGTGAATATTATATCCTGCAGGTAGTATCTCATTATCAGTAGTACTAGGTTAGTACGGTCTAACCAGTGAATATTATATCCTGGAGGTAGTATCTCATTATCAGTAGTACTAGGTTAGTACAGTCTAACCTGTGAATATTATATCCTGGAGGTAGTATCTCATTATCAGTAGTACTAGGTTAGTACGGTCTAACCGGTGAATATTATATCCTGGAGGTAGTATCTCATTATCAGTTGTACTAGGTTAGTACGATCTAACCGGTGAATATTATATCCTGGGGGTAGTATCTCATTATCAGTAGTACTAGGTTAGTACGGTCTAACCGGTGAATATTATATCCTGGAGGTAGTATCTCATTATCAGTAGTACTAGGTTAGTACGGTCTAACCTGTGAATATTATATCCTGGGGGTAGTATCTCATTATCAGTAGTACTAGGTTAGTACGGTCTAACCTGTGAATATTATATCCTGGAGGTAGTATCTCATTATCAGTAGTACTAGGTTAGTACGGTCTAACCTGTGAATATTATATCCTGGAGGTGGTATCTCATTATCAGTAGTACTAGGTTAGTACAGTCTAACCAGTGAATATTATATCCTGGAGGTAGTATCTCATTATCAGTAGTACTAGGTTAGTACGGTCTAACAGGTGAATATTATATCCTGGAGGTAGTATCTCATTATCAGTAGTACTAGGTTAGTACGGTCTAACCAGTGAATATTATATCCTGGAGGTAGTATCTCATTATCAGTAGTACTAGGTTAGTACACTCTAACCGGTGAATATTATATCCTGGAGGTAGTATCTCATTATCAGTAGTACTAGGTTAGTACAGTCTAACCGGTGAATATTATATCCTGGAGGTAGTATCTCATTATCAGTAGTACTAGGTTAGTATGGTCTAAATGGTGAATATTATATCCTGGAGGTAGTATCTCATTATCAGTAGTACTAGGTTAGTACGGTCTAACCGGTGAATATTATATCCTGGAGGTAGTATCTCATTATCAGTAGTACTAGGTTAGTACGGTCTAACCGGTGAATATTATATCCTGGAGGTAGTATCTCATTATCAGTAGTACTAGGTTAGTACAGTCTAACTGGTGAATATTATATCCTGGAGGTAGTATCTCATTATCAGTAGTACTAGGTTAGTACGGTCTAACGGTGAATATTATATCCTGGAGGTAGTATCTCATTATCAGTAGTACTAGGTTAGTACGGTCTAACCAGTGAAATATTATATCCTGGAGGTAGTATCTCATTATCAGTAGTACTAGGTTAGTACAGTCTAACCAGTGAATATTATATCCTGGAGGTAGTATCTCATTATCAGTAGTACTAGGTTAGTACAGTCTAACCAGTGAATATTATATCCTGGAGGTAGTATCTCATTATCAGTAGTACTAGGTTAGTACAGTCTAACCGGTGAATATTATATCCTGGAGGTAGTATCTCATTATCAGTAGTACTAGGTTAGTACGGTCTAACCGGTGAATATTATATCCTGGAGGTAGTATCTCATTATCAGTAGTACTAGGTTAGTACAGTCTAACCGGTGAATATTATATCCTGGAGGTAGTATCTCATTATCAGTAGTACTAGGTTAGTACGGTCTAACCAGTGAATATTATATCCTGGAGGTAGTATCTCATTATCAGTAGTACTAGGTTAGTACGGTCTAACCAGTGAATATTATATCCTGGAGGTAGTATCTCATTATCAGTAGTACTAGGTTAGTACAGTCTAACCAGTGAATATTATATCCTGGAGGTAGTATCTCATTATCAGTAGTACTAGGTTAGTACAGTCTAACCAGTGAATATTATATCCTGGAGGTAGTATCTCATTATCAGTAGTACTAGGTTAGTACAGTCTAACCAGTGAATATTATATCCTGGAGGTAGTATCTCATTATCAGTAGTACTAGGTTAGTACGGTCTAACCAGTGAATATTATATCCTGGAGGTAGTATCTCATTATCAGTAGTACTAGGTTAGTACAGTCTAACCAGTGAATATTATATCCTGGAGGTAGTATCTCATTATCAGTAGTACTAGGTTAGTACAGTCTAACCAGTGAATATTATATCCTGGAGGTAGTATCTCATTATCAGTAGTACTAGGTTAGTACAGTCTAACCAGTGAATATTATATCCTGGAGGTAGTATCTCATTATCAGTAGTACTAGGTTAGTACAGTCTAACCAGTGAATATTATATCCTGGAGGTAGTATCTCATTATCAGTAGTACTAGGTTAGTACAGTCTAACCGGTGAATATTATATCCTGGAGGTAGTATCTCATTATCAGTAGTACTAGGTTAGTACAGTCTAACCAGTGAATATTATATCCTGGAGGTAGTATCTCATTATCAGTAGTACTAGGTTAGTACAGTCTAACCAGTGAATATTATATCCTGGAGGTAGTATCTCATTATCAGTAGTACTAGGTTAGTACAGTCTAACCAGTGAATATTATATCCTGGAGGTAGTATCTCATTATCAGTAGTACTAGGTTAGTACAGTCTAACCAGTGAATATTATATCCTGGAGGTAGTATCTCATTATCAGTAGTACTAGGTTAGTACAGTCTAACCGGTGAATATTATATCCTGGAGGTAGTATCTCATTATCAGTAGTACTAGGTTAGTACAGTCTAACCAGTGAATATTATATCCTGGAGGTAGTATCTCATTATCAGTAGTACTAGGTTAGTACAGTCTAACCGGTGAATATTATATCCTGGAGGTAGTATCTCATTATCAGTAGTACTAGGTTAGTACAGTCTAACCAGTGAATATTATATCCTGGAGGTAGTATCTCATTATCAGTAGTACTAGGTTAGTATGGTCTAACCAGTGAATATTATATCCTGGAGGTAGTATCTCATTATCAGTAGTACTAGGTTAGTACAGTCTAACCAGTGAATATTATATCCTGGAGGTAGTATCTCATTATCAGTAGTACTAGGTTAGTACGGTCTAACCAGTGAATATTATATCCTGGAGGTAGTATCTCATTATCAGTAGTACTAGGTTAGTATGGTCTAACCAGTGAATATTATATCCTGGAGGTAGTATCTCATTATCAGTAGTACTAGGTTAGTACAGTCTAACCGGTGAATATTATATCCTGGAGGTAGTATCTCATTATCAGTAGTACTAGGTTAGTACGGTCTAACCGGTGAATATTATATCCTGGAGGTAGTATCTCATTATCAGTAGTACTAGGTTAGTACAGTCTAACCGGTGAATATTATATCCTGGAGGTAGTATCTCATTATCAGTAGTACTAGGTTAGTACAGTCTAACCGGTGAATATTATATCCTGGAGGTAGTATCTCATTATCAGTAGTACTAGGTTAGTACGGTCTAACCTGTGAATATTATATCCTGGAGGTAGTATCTCATTATCAGTAGTACTAGGTTAGTACAGTCTAACCTGTGAATATTATATCCTGGAGGTAGTATCTCATTATCAGTAGTACTAGGTTAGTACAGTCTAACCAGTGAATATTATATCCTGGAGGTAGTATCTCATTATCAGTAGTACTAGGTTAGTACAGTCTAACCAGTGAATATTATATCCTGGAGGTAGTATCTCATTATCAGTAGTACTAGGTTAGTACAGTCTAACCGGTGAATATTATATCCTGGAGGTAGTATCTCATTATCAGTAGTACTAGGTTAGTACAGTCTAACCAGTGAATATTATATCCTGGAGGTAGTATCTCATTATCAGTAGTACTAGGTTAGTACAGTCTAACCAGTGAATATTATATCCTGGAGGTAGTATCTCATTATCAGTAGTACTAGGTTAGTATGGTCTAACCAGTGAATATTATATCCTGGAGGTAGTATCTCATTATCAGTAGTACTAGGTTAGTACGGTCTAACCGGTGAATATTATATCCTGGGGTAGTATCTCATTATCAGTAGTACTAGGTTAGTACAGTCTAACCGGTGAATATTATATCCTGGAGGTAGTATCTCATTATCAGTAGTACTAGGTTAGTACGGTCTAACCAGTGAATATTATATCCTGGAGGTAGTATCTCATTATCAGTAGTACTAGGTTAGTACGGTCTAACCAGTGAATATTATATCCTGGAGGTAGTATCTCATTATCAGTAGTACTAGGTTAGTACGGTCTAACCAGTGAATATTATATCCTGGAGGTAGTATCTCATTATCAGTAGTACTAGGTTAGTACAGTCTAACCGGTGAATATTATATCCTGGAGGTAGTATCTCATTATCAGTAGTACTAGGTTAGTACGGTCTAACCAGTGAATATTATATCCTGGAGGTAGTATCTCATTATCAGTAGTACTAGGTTAGTACGGTCTAACCGGTGAATATTATATCCTGGAGGTAGTATCTCATTATCAGTAGTACTAGGTTAGTACAGTCTAACTGGTGAATATTATATCCTGGAGGTAGTATCTCATTATCAGTAGTACTAGGTTAGTACGGTCTAACCGGTGAATATTATATCCTGGAGGTAGTATCTCATTATCAGTAGTACTAGGTTAGTACGGTCTAACCAGTGAATATTATATCCTGGAGGTAGTATCTCATTATCAGTAGTACTAGGTTAGTACAGTCTAAACTGTGAATATTATATCCTGGAGGTAGTATCTCATTATCAGTAGTACTAGGTTAGTACAGTCTAAACAGTGAATATTATATCCTGGAGGTAGTATCTCATTATCAGTAGTACTAGGTTAGTACAGTCTAACCAGTGAATATTATATCCTGGAGGTAGTATCTCATTATCAGTAGTACTAGGTTAGTACAGTCTAACCAGTGAATATTATATCCTGGAGGTAGTATCTCATTATCAGTAGTACTAGGTTAGTACGGTCTAACCGGTGAATATTATATCCTGGAGGTGGTATCTCATTATCAGTAGTACTAGGTTAGTACGGTCTAACCAGTGAATATTATATCCTGGAGGTAGTATCTCATTATCAGTAGTACTAGGTTAGTACGGTCTAACCAGTGAATATTATATCCTGGAGGTAGTATCTCATTATCAGTAGTACTAGGTTAGTACAGTCTAACCGGTGAATATTATATCCTGGAGGTAGTATCTCATTATCAGTAGTACTAGGTTAGTACAGTCTAACCAGTGAATATTATATCCTGGAGGTAGTATCTCATTATCAGTAGTACTAGGTTAGTACAATCTAACCAGTGAATATTATATCCTGGAGGTAGTATCTCATTATCAGTAGTACTAGGTTAGTACAGTCTAACCAGTGAATATTATATCCTGGAGGTAGTATCTCATTATCAGTAGTACTAGGTTAGTACAGTCTAACCGGTGAATATTATATCCTGGAGGTAGTATCTCATTATCAGTAGTACTAGGTTAGTACAGTCTAACCGGTGAATATTATATCCTGGAGGTAGTATCTCATTATCAGTAGTATTAGGTTAGTACATTCTAACCAGTGAATATTATATCCTGGAGGTAGTATCTCATTATCAGTAGTACTAGGTTAGTACAGTCTAACCGGTGAATATTATATCCTGGAGGTAGTATCTCATTATCAGTAGTACTAGGTTAGTACAGTCTAACCCATGAATATTATATCCTGGAGGTAGTATCTCATTATCAGTAGTACAAGGTTAGTATGGACTAACCAGTGAATATTATATCCTGGAGGTAATATCTCATTATCAGTAGTACTAGGTTAGTACAGTCTAACCAGTGAATATTATATCCTGGAGGTAGTATCTCATTATCAGTAGTACTAGGTTAGTACGTTCTAACCAGTGAATATTATATCCTGCAGGTAGTATCTCATTATCAGTAGTACTAGGTTAGTATGGTCTAACCAGTGAATATTATATCCTGGAGGTAGTATCTCATTATCAGTAGTACTAGGTTAGTACAGTCTAACCGGTGAATATTATATCCTGGAGGTAGTATCTCATTATCAGTAGTACTAGGTTAGTACGGTCTAACCGGTGAATATTATATCCTGGAGGTAGTATCTCATTATCAGTTGTACTAGGTTAGTATGATCTAACCGGTGAATATTATATCCTGGGGGTAGTATCTCATTATCAGTAGTACTAGGTTAGTACAGTCTAACCGGTGAATATTATATCCTGGAGGTAGTATCTCATTATCAGTAGTACTAGGTTAGTACGGTCTAACCTGTGAATATTATATCCTGGGGGTAGTATCTCATTATCAGTAGTACTAGGTTAGTACTGTCTAACCTGTGAATATTATATCCTGGAGGTGGTATCTCCTTTTCAGTAGTACTAGGTTAGTACACTCTAACCAGTGAATATTATATCCTGGCGGTAGTATCTCATTATCAGTAGTACTAGATTAGTATGGTCTAACAGGTGAATATTATATCCTGGGGGTAGTATCTCATTATCAGTAGTACTAGGTCAGTACGGTCTAAATGGTGAATATTATATCCTGGAGGTAGTATCTCATTATCAGTAGTACTAGGTTAGTACAGTCTAACCAGTGAATATTATATGCTGGAGGTAGTATCTCATTATCAGTAGTACTAGGTTAGTACAGTCTAACCAGTGAATATTATAGCCTGGAGGTAGTATCTCATTATCAGTAGTACTAGGTTAGTATGGTCTAACCTGTGAATATTATTTCCTGGAGGTAGTATCTCATTATCAGTAGTACTAGATTAGTACAGTCTAACCGGTGAATATTATATCCTGGGGGTAGTATGTCATTGTCAGTAGTACTAGGTTAGTACAGTCTAATCCCTGAGTATTATATCCTGGAGGTAGTATCTCATTATCAGTAGTACTAGGTTAGTACAGTCTAACCAGTGAATATTATATCCTGGAGGTAGTATCTCATTATCAGTAGTACTAGGTTAGTACAATCTATCCAGTGAATATTATATCCTGGAGGTAGTATCTCATTATCAGTAGTACTATGTTAGTACGGTCTAACCGGTGAATATTATATCCTGGGGTAGTATCTCATTATCAGTAGTACTAGGTTAGTACAGTCTAACCGGTGAATATTATATCCTGGAGGTAGTATCTCATTATCAGTAGTACTAGGTTAGTACGGTCTAACCAGTGAATATTATATCCTGGAGGTAGTATCTCATTATCAGTAGTACTAGGTTAGTACGGTCTAACCGGTGAATATTATATCCTGGAGGTAGTATCTCATTATCAGTAGTACTAGGTTAGTACGGTGTAACCAGTGAATATTATATCCTGGAGGTAGTATCTCATTATCAGTAGTACTAGGTTAGTACGGTCTAACCAGTGAATATTATATCCTGGAGGTAGTATCTCATTATCAGCAGTACTAGGTTAGTATGGTCTAACCAGTGAATATTATATCCTGGAGGTAGTATCTCATTATCAGTAGTACTAGGTTTTAGCCAGGTTTCCGTAAGACACATAATGTCTGGGGAGTGGGTTGCTAGGAGATCGTGTAGGTTGGGAATCTTATTGTTAATACTTCTAATATTTAGGTGAAATGCTAGGAGGGAACACGTGGTAGTAGAAAGGAGTAACTTGACTGTGGGGGTTGTGGTAGGGGAGTGAACTTTGTTGCATGTGGATGGGCCAGGGTGTGCCAGGGTAGATGGGCCGGAGTTGGGATGAATGTCCCCATGTTTTATAAGGTTATAGTGACAGGAAACTCTAATCCTTAGGAGTTTGTTATAACCTTCCCCCTTTTTTTATCACCTTCTCCCTGGATACAACTAGTTTCTTGATTGTAGATCTGGCAACACTAATGGAGTTGGTACCCACATCTTGTATAAATCACAGATGAAACTGCCACTTATTAGTCAAGTCTCACCTACCTCAAAACCCCAGCCAGACTGGCTGCTAACAGACATTTTCTTACCCAACACTTTAATATTCAAACAGCTGTTGTATGCTTCCCACTTCCTCCTTTCTAGAGAAATTCAAATATGTAAATTAAGCAGGAAAATAAAATAATTCTAAAAGACCTTAACTTTAATATGATTAAACCAACTCATTTTGGTGTGAATGACTTCCTCACAAAACAACACCTGGTACAAGAAGTCAAACATCTTACTAAACCTAACTTTACAAACTTGAACCAGTGTCTTATTGATCTTGTCATCTTCAGTATTCCAAGCTCTGTCACAAACATTCAGTTTCATTAAGTGACTACCACCACATAAGAATTTTAGTTCTTTACCCAGCTCTCAACACCAGCCATAAGCAAATTTCTTTCAGATCACAATCCAGTACTAATATAATAAAACATATTACTTTTATGAATTCCTTTAGCTGGACACCATTTCTAAACATCATTGCCTAAGCAGTAGTAGTGTCAGGGGTTCCCATTAGATCATTGAAAATGCATAATTTCAAATGCGTCTTAAAATACTTAAAATAACGAAAACTGAAAACAGCGAATGGGCATATGAGTGATTTCTTTCCCTGGGAAAAAATATCTTGCCCTCCTTCGGTTGTTTCCTGTTTTGTAAAAAGTAGTGTGATCTCAGAGTTGGTATATTTAGTTAGGGGGGTGTGAAGGGAGTGGGGAGGTGGTGAAGCCCCCTACTTTGTTATGTGTGTAGTGATATATATATATATATATTTTTCTGGACAAGCGATTTCTTTCCCTGGGAAAGAAATTGCTTGCCCTCCTCCAGTTGTTTGCTGTTTTGTAAACTGTAGTGTGATCTCAGAGTTAGTATATTTAGTTAGGGGGGTGTGAGGGGAGTGGGGAGGTGAAGCTCCCCACTTTGTTATGTGTGTAGTGATATTTTTTTTTCTGGACAAGCGATTTCTTTCCCAGGGAATGAATTTGCTCATATGTAGTTTGGCTGTTTTCATTTTTTTTTTATGGGTTTGATGAAAACGCATTCAAAGTAATGCATCTTCAGTGTTGTGATATAGACCCTACTGTCGGTGATGCAACAGGTAGTGCCCTAGCTTTAGGTGTAGACGACTGTGGGATCCCCTGAAAACAGCCCACTGGCCAGTGGGACTATCCCCGTTAAAATGGAATAAATCAATAAAATAAACAAAGCCACTGAACTCTTCACAAACATTCTCAACACCTTACAAGACTCTTACTTTCCCTTAATCTCTAGACTGTCCAATTCTAAGTAAAAAAAGTGATTACTGCATGGATTAAAACCCTACCTCAGACTCAGGAATGAATCATTGTACTTTTGTAAGCAAAAGATAGAAGACAGTACATTAACTTAAGGTACCTGGCCAGAAAGGGCATTAGAAGACACAAAAATCAATCCATGACACAGACACAAAACTCTCTTAGATGCGAAATAAGGGATTTTTGGAAAAAAGTCAATAACCTCATTGGATGCAATGTAGCCCCCTCAAATCACACTACTTCCTCTTCAGTAACCTGATTGGATGCAATGCAGCCACTCAAATCACACTACTTCCTCTTCAGTAACCTGATTGGATGCAATGCAGCCACTCAAATCACACTACTTCCTCTTCACTATCAGCAGATGATTTCCAAACACACTTCAGTGACCTACCAACTGTACCAAATACCCTCATTCCAGTTACTCCACCCACCACTCCTGAATGTCGTCTTATCTTCCATTTCAGATAGATCTTATCCAAAGATATTATAGGTGCATAGGAGTTTGCTTGGATAATGACTTCAAGGTCTTTTTTTAAGCCTAGTCATACATGCCAAATCTCTGACAAGGAATGGCACCTTTGATGAGTGCAAGCAGAGACTTGGGAGATAAAACATTTATAAGCAGGTTCCTGAGAAATGAACCATTTACAGGCTGCCTGTATCCATTAGAAATATAGGTGCCAAAACAGAAATTCATTTCTAGTTCCTGATCCAATTGTCCAAGTTATAGTTGGACAGGATTGGGGAGGAACTCTGCTTCACATGGATGGTGAACCTGCTCCAGCCAAGGGGTAGCCTCTGGGATACATACCTGTCTCTCCATCAGGTCCTATTTATATTACAGGCAAGGTTTAAATCTTTAGAACAGGTAATTCTGCTGCTGTTTGATTTGCAGATATGGTCCATCAGGGTGCAGTGTGACAATGCCTTGCATGCCAGGCATAGATCTCCCCTCAACAGGCATTCCTGCAACTGTTATTGTTTGGATAATTGGTCTGGTTTCTGTTCTGTGCCTTAAATAGCCAGTGTTTTAAATCAGATATACCTGTTGCTCAGGCTGCTGCAGAGAGACTGACCTACTGCCAGCTGTGATATTGAGAAAAGATAAGAGTTTATCCTCATTTATCTTCTGCATTTTTGATTTAATATCGCTGTAATCTGTACAACTGTTTTTTTTCCCTACCATCCTCCCAGTTCTTGTTGTGGTCTTTTTGTCTTGCTGGCTTTGAGTTGCCCACCTCTGGTATAAACTTGATAAGTGACACCCCCCAGTCACATTACATCAGCTCATTCTACTGTTAATAGTGAGAACTTAGCAAAGGCCCACACCGTTAGTGTCTGAATACCCCCCCAATCACATTACATCAGCTCATTCTACTGTTAATAGTGAGAACGTAGCAAAGGCCCACCCCGTTCGTGTCTGCATATTGAATTTTCTCATTATCTTCTGTCTCTTCACTTTCTACTAAAAAAAAAAAAAACTATTTCCTGCCTTTCCTGGAACTAGTGTAGTCCAGATACAGATTTGCTGTATCCAGGACTTCTTGTAAGCTTCTGAGTGGTGCTCTTCAATTTTTCCCTTAGATCTGCTAGTTCTCTACTCTTCTGCACTTTTACTAGCTTATTAGTCTAGCACTTTATTAGACTTCTTGTAGCAAATATAGTAGCACACAACAGTGCTACCAGCACTAAACATTCTACAAGGAAACAGCTCCAGTACTTATTAATGCCCACCCCTCCAGGTATGTCTAAACATCAGTTCCCTGTGCTTTCTCCTATTAGCCTGGTGAGCTTGGGCATCCTGAGGCAATGTAGCAAGTGCCTCATGTACACTGGCAACCCCCTCATCTTACTTCCCAGCACTCAGACTTGCGAGAAATGCATTTACATATCCAAATTGGAAGCCATGCATTCTGCAGCCAAGACCGGAATAGCTGGTCAAGAGGAGCAGGTCAACACTTGCACCACAACACATGGAACACATAGCCATCTAGAACACACCAGCACTGCCTTCACATAAAAATACAAACCACACACCCACCTTCGCGGACGCTCTTAATAAAAATCTACACAAACAGCAGAGATCTCCAAGGCAGAAACACACTCGACCACCACAACACAACACTAATCATGAGACACTTAACTCTCCTAAACAGTGTGCCACTCAACCAAAGCCCCTATGGCAAAACAGCATGCCCAACACAATAGTCATAGGTGACTCAATAGTGAGGCACACTGATGTCCGACTCACTAGGTTGAATAAGGAGAAAGTAACAGTCAGCTGCCTGTCAGGTGCCAGGATCCACCACATAAAGCATGCACCCAGTTCCCTCAACAACAGGTACAAATATGACTCAGTCGTACATATGGGTGTGAATGACCTGAGATGTACCTCCCTGGACTATATGAAAAGATACATGGAGTAGCTCTCAGGTTATGTAGCCCAGATGGGTATGACCCTAGCCCTGAGCAGCCTACTACCATCACCCAGAATGATACCACAGTATAAGCAGAAAATGATTGATTTCAACAATTGGCTAAGTTTCTGGTGTCATTCTAAGAGGATCTAGTATCTGTCTGCCTGGGATGACATGATTGACAGACCCAGATGCTTTGCCAGATATGGCCTGCATCTGTCACCCCTGGGCTTCTGGATACTGGCCAAGGCTCTTGCCACCCCTATAGTGCCTTCTTTTGGTGGTTTTCCAAAGACCAAATTACCACCATAACAGCTACAAACAAATGCAATGTGAGGTTCATGCTGCTCAATGCTAGAAGTCTAAATCTCAAAATGCACTCGCACAAAGCTCTCCTTAAAATGGAGAACAATGACATTTGTGCTGTAACAGAGACCTGGTTCAAGGCAGCAGATAGCACTCCTGCACTACCAGGCTATAACTCATTCCATGCCTTTCAGATCCTGAACTTGGAGCAAAGCTCCAAAGGCGGTGGTGTTTCCATATTCATAAAGGATGCACACACCTCCAGACTGGTAGCCCAACATGATGCATCAGAGATTCTTCAGGTGCAGCTAAAATTGGGTAAGACAGTGATTCAGGTCATAGCCTGCTATAGATCCCCAACCATGACCCAAGCCTCACACTCCACTTTCCTAAGCACCCTGGAGAATATTAGGGTCCAACCTAACACTGTCATACTGGGCGACTTCAACTGCCCCTCCATTAACTGGGAAAACTACTCATGTACCAATACACTCGCCCAATGTTTCATGGAATTCATTAATTCTAATACCCTGGACCAACTCATTCTTACCCCCACTAGAGGTAGCAGCATCTTTGACCTGGTCATTACTAACATAGGTGACTGTTGCTCTGTACGAATAGTCAACTCCTCCCTGTTTAGATCCAACCACAAACTAATCACCTTAGAAATCCACATCCCTCCCACCCCTGCAAAGGTAACCACCATGAAAAACTTCTCCAAAGCTAACTTTGGGCTCCTTAAAACAGAGGTGGCTAACTTCACGGCACCCATGCAATTGGAGAACAGCTGCATGACTGCCAAATCATACACTACTGCCCTGAACGAACACATACACAAATGCATGGATCTTGCCATACCCAATAGAACCAAGACACTCTCCTCCAAAACAAAAAGGAAGCTAATCTGGTGGCCCCCTGCCATAAACAAACTCTATAACAGAAGAGAGAAACCAATGAGAAATAAAGTGAAGTCTCAAGAAAAACTCCCTTATCAGCCTCAAAAACAAAAAAAGTTGAGATTCCTCATCAAATCCTCTAAAGCTAGCTATGAAATCAGAATTGCAGCAGGTAGTAAATACAACCACAAGGCCTTCTATAGTTATGTAAAGAATCTCCACGGCAATACTCAGATTTGCTCTGAGGTGTTACACAATGGCACCTCCTACACTGAGCCAACAGATATTGCCAATATACTGGCCAACAGATTCAGTGTCAACTTTATCCCTCTCTTTCCCACCAAAGGACCAATCACAATATCAGTAGATTGCCAGGCACCCAGTATTACTGCTGCACAGGTTAAAACAGCACTGTCCAAGGCCAAGAATACAGCTTCTATGGAACCTGACAATATCCCTGGCTGTGTTCTACATGAACTACAGAGTGAACTGGCACCTCACCTGTGTGCCCTGTTCAATCACAGTCTCACCTCAGGCTTTGTTGCCACCAAATGGCACACTGCTACAGTCATTCATCTCCACAAAGGAGGAGTGACTACAGACCCTGGGAACTATTGCCCCATTAACCTGACAAGTCTGATATGCAAAGCTATGGAACACATCATCATGGACCTAATAAACAAAGATATAGGGAACCACCAAACTCTGGATCCCACACAGTTTGGTTTTGTGAAGGGTAGATCATGCCTGCTTAACCTGGTCGACTTCTTTGAGTCAGTCACCAGAGCTGTGGATGAAGACAAGGTGGTTCATACAGCCTACCTTGATCTGGCCAAGGCCTTTGATACCATTCCCTCCTCAGGAATCATAGAAAACATCACTAAGCTAGGCATCAACCCCTATATCACTAGGTGGGTTGCAAATTGGCTCACAGATAGAAACCACAGTGTGAAAGTAGCTGACTCCATGTCAGACCGTCGAACAGTCATGAGTGGAGTCCCACAGTGTTCGGTCCTGAGTCCTCTCCTCTTTGGTATCTACTTCTCTGAATTCCAGGCCAACAAGAAGGGACTCTGGCTGTCAAAGTTCACAGATGATTCCAAGTTGGGAGCCATAATTAACTCTCCAAGTGATGTTGACATCCTACAGAAAGTCATCACTGAGACCAATGACTGGTGTCAGAACCATGGCCTTAAGCTCAATACCATAAAATGTGAATTACCACATCGATGGTAGTCCACTGAACACAGAAGGCGTTATAAGAGATCTGGGAGCACAGGCTGACAGCAACCTCTCTTTTGACCACCACATTGCCACTGTGATCAGAAAGTCCTTCTATGTGGCACATCTCATTACTAAGGGTTTTGTATCCAGGAAGAAAGAGGTCATTGTGTCCCTCTACTTTTCCCTCTTTAGGCCAATCATCGAGTACAATGCCTCATTTGGCATGTACTTCACTAGACACCTACAACAACTGAAGAGGCCACAAAAATACCTCACAAAGAGGATCTTAGGCCTTAAATACTTGTACTATATGGACATACTCAAAAAACTCCAACTATTCTCTGTCTCATATCACCTACTTAGAGGCGATCTCTGCTTGACTTACAAAGCCATGTCTGACCCAGCTCTGTCAGAAATGCTACATCTAAGGAAATCCCAATCCCTCCGCACTACATGATCCAGAGACCTCAACCTTATTAACACAAGCAACAGAACAAGCTGGAGGGACAGGTTCATAACCCACAGACTGCTCATGCTATGGAATAGACTTTCCATACATGTCAAGCGGAGCACCTTACTGGCCCTCTTCAAAAGAAATCTTGATGAGTGGATGGGAAATAGAAAATTCACCCCAGGGATCACTCCAGTGGCTCTACTTGACAGAGGCACTGGGAACTAAGGTCGGGTGGCACGGTGCCAGGGTAATCCTATGGGCTAGGCTTGTAAAGGCTCTGGGGCCATTAGCTTAGTACACACCTATGAACCTATGAACCACATGTAGGAGACAGAATATAGGGAGAGGGCATTGAGGCAGTTTGCACAGGACATGTTATGTACATCCTGTATTCTTTTAGTGAGAAACCTGTATTGTCATTCCAATTGTTGGATATGTCTGGTTAGGTAAATATCAATGGGGGCATTGTACTGAATGATAGGTATCATGAATGCTGAATACAGTGGAACAATGACTTCACTGGACCTATACCTTTGATTATAAGTTGCAGAACATAGAATGATTTCCTCACTACTTTAAACATGTGATGGTCAAAGGTTTGATTACTATTTATGTGTTTCCCCAAGTCCCTGACTAAGGGGTCAACTCTTAGGTGTGTTTTGTCAATATGAAAGTTACTAGGGGTGGATGACTTGCCGAAGGATACTGTTATGTATTTCTTGGCATTTAGTTTTAGTCCATGGCTCTGACACCAGTTATTTGTTTGTGTCAGCCCTCCCTAGAGAACATTTGTGTCAGTGGGGTTTCTATAACGGCTCGTAATTTGCAATCATCTGCATATTTAGTCAGCCAGAGGCCAGTGACATTCACCTTGACACCAATGAAGTGAATTCTGAAAAATAAGCTGTCTTGGGACCAATCCCTGAGGGACTCTGTTTGTGACTATCCTCTTTGTAGAGGTGCACTCCCAAGTTCTAACTTGCTGCATCCTGTTTGAGAGGCAGCTGGGTATCCATTGGGTAACATAAGGGTTTTTACCTAACCTCTTCAGTTTGCCAATAATGTCCAAGTGGGGTATTGTGTCAAATGCCTTGGCCAGGTCAGTGTAGGCAGTGTGAACCATTTTGCCCTCATCCATTGCTTTGGTGACCTCCTCAAATAAGTCCACCAGGTTGAGTAGACATGACCTACCCTCGATGAAATCAAATTGGGTTGGTTCCATTGTCTGGAAATTTCCTATGTCATTATAGATCATCTCCATGATAATTGTTTCCATGGCTGTGCATATGAGACTAATGACAGTTATGGGTATGTATTTTTTAGGGGTTGTACATGGCCCATCTTTGTGCAGAGGAATAACTGTTGCTGTTCTTCATTCATAAGGAATGAAATATGCTTGCAGACCACACTAAAGGTCATGTTTCATACTATTTAAAAGTCATCCTGGGATATAGTCTGTGTCCATTGATACATTGCTTTTAGCCTTATAGAAAGTGCATTAAGGACCTGTTCCCTTGTGATAGTTGGGGAGTTATATTTGATGATATTTCCTGAGATAAAGATGAGGGGAGAGAGGGGTAATGCTGGAGCTGAATTTTTAAGCCAGTAGGTTTGCTATATCTTCTGGCTTTTTTAATTTCTCCAAGTCTTTTGGGTTTCTAATACCATGATGGCAATGGACCACATTCCTAGGTTAAAGAATGAAATAAGGATTGTTTCTATCTTTGATGTTAGCCAGAAGTGCTCTTCACAGCACCCACAATGTGCCCAGTAATGAATCTTTCTGCAATTCGTACAGAGTTACACATATATGTAACATGTCTAAGTAAGATTGTAAATTCTTTTTCATAGGACCCATTGCTCCTACTACTATTGGAACTGTCTGGGTATTCTTCTTCCACATTGCTCTTATTTCTGCTTGCACATCCTGTTATTTTATGACTTAATTTCTGTCTGTACATAAAATACTATATTTACTGGGTATAGCAATTTTTTCTCGCATCTATTTTTTGAGCTGTTGGTAATGGGTGATTAGTATATCACAGTCAGCAACAAGATGAGTGACTGTTTCCAATTCTGTTTTACATAACCTACATTTGTCTCCATCTCCCACATGTTCAATGGACTTTGTAGACAATGCGTATGTAGCCCACTATCCTGGGCCGCCAATATTAATCTGTTGTCTTTTGGCTTAAATTCACCCCTCCTTAACCATTCCTGTGTTTGATGCTGATCAACATGAGGTTGTTCCAAGAGTTACTTGCAACTAAATTTATGCATTTTCCACATTTCTTGCCTTCTCATCTGTTTCTTCACCTGATATTCTTTTTTTAGTTTGTTAGCACATTCAATTGCTGCATGAATTTTATCTATTTCTGGTTTGATTTCCATTCCCACTTGATGCCAATATGCTTCTGCTAAACTAAGATGGGATGTCATCTTAGACTTATTCTCCTCATGTTTTAAAAGTTTCAATACATTTTGGTCTTGCAAGGTGAGCAGATATGTATGCAGTCTTACAATTGCTAATCTGTACATGTAATCAATTTCAAGGAGGCCTATACCTCCTTCAGAATGGGGATTATATAGTCTTGGTAGGCAAATATTTTTATAAATCATTTTATGAGCACAAAGCATCTTTCTTGCCTTCCTGTCCAACCTGTGCAACATCTTTTGGGGCAAGTCAGTTGCTCCAAAACTGTACATCAAAACAGGAAGAGCAAATTGCTTTATAGCTTGGACCTTGTTCCTAGATGTCAATGCTGTTTTCAGTATTAATTTAAGTCTTCTAAAATATTCTTTACTAAATTTTAATCACATTTGATCATGTTTTTTTCTTGATCCTTCAGTTCCTGAATATTTATAGACTCCATCTTGCTCAAATTATTTTATATCACATTCCTTTCCCAAACTGATGCTTTCTTGGTGTTGCAGTTTTCCTGCTTTAAAGGTTGTTTTTGCACATTTATCAATACCAAATGACGTTATTTTTCTATCATCTAAAAAAGTTTTGAACACTTGGATTTGTGCTTTCAGTTCCTCATCTGATGAACTGTATGGTTTTAAATCATCCACAAAAAGATGAGAAGGCTTTACAATTTGTTTTCTCGGAGCCAAATTGTAGCCATGACCTAATCTGTTAAGTAGATGGCTTAATGGGTTAAGGGCAAGATAAAAGAGCAGTGGTGATAAACAGTAACCCTTGAATACCCCCTTTGGATTTTTATCCCCGGAATAATAATTTGTCCTGTATCATAGCTTAACTGCAAAGTCGTTTGTCACTGTCTCGTGGTCACTGTAATATAATTGATCAGAGTAGGGTGTATCTTATACATTTTTAAGCACTCTTTTATCCATGAATGTGGGATATGGTCAAATGCTTTTTTTATAGTCTATCCATGCTATACGTAGATTCTTCCCCTTTTTAACAGTTCTCCATTATGACTTTATTACACAACATATGATCCTTTGTTCCATATGACTTTCTTTTATTACCTTTTTGTTCTACTGCCATAATTGAGTTTTCTTCTAAATGATTATAAACTATGTTGGCATCATTCCAGTGTATAGTTTATAGGTCATCAAAAGGCAAGTTATGGTTCTTACAGTTTTTAGGATAGCTTGCAGGTTTGCTCTTATGTAGGAGTATTGTTTTTCTTCTTGTTAACCAGGTTGGAGTCTGTTATGGGTGCGCATACAAATATTTCTTACTCATGGCCAAATCTTATTGTAAAGATAATTGAGAGTCCAAACTCCATTCGCTGCTCACACAACAAGAATGCACTTGTACTTAAAATTCCGTTAATTCTGTTTATTTTCTAAAACAGCGTACCATATAATTAAAACTTGTACAACAAACTAGGTTAAGAGCTTTCATCTATCCATACACAGACTTCATCAGAACACTTCGTTATTACCATGATGGATTTAAATAGTAAATACCAACCAATACGCTTCATCAATCCATTACTATCTGGTACTTCAATTCTATATTTAAAGTGCTCAGTGCATTCAAAGCTTGGCGATTGCCCTTTCCTTATGAATTCCTATTCCATCCTATACTATTACTAATACTCAAATGGAACTTAAAGAGGAGCATTTTTATTTATTTTCAAAAGGAATTAAATATGTACCTAATAGTTCCATTAATATAGTTGATTATATAGTAGAATTCAAAAAAATATATGAGAAAATTAAATCTAGCTCTATATTTTAGTAATGATAAGTGAAGAACACAGCAGAATATTTTTAAGAGGAAAAGCACTTTTACCCCCCCTATGAATAACACCTTGGCCATCTTTGAAAAGGTATTCATTGATGAACTATACGAGTATGGAAATAAATGTAAATTATTAAAAAAGAAATATAATTTAGATCATAATGAATTTCAATTATTGAAAGAAATACAAATGAACAACAGTTTATGGGTTATGAAACCTGATAAAGGGGGAGGGGTGGTTATATATGATTCTGCTGAATATGTTAACAAAGTCAATTGTATTCTATTACATTCCGGAAACTATGAGATATCCTCCATTAATGAAGTAAACATAGGATATCATAAAATTGACCTATATTTGGAGGATGTTCTATTAGATGGTGGGATAGACACAGATATGTACAACTATTTGAAGGTGCAATACCCCATTATTAGTACAATTGTAGATATTCCTAAGGTACATAAAAATACAATGGAAACCCCCTTCGGTCCAATTATATCTGGAAATAAATCCTAAACCTTTCCTTTTGGAACAGTAATAGATACTTGCTTAAAGCCAATTTATGATACAATTACTCACATTGTAATTGACTCTTGGGATTTTTTGGGTAGACTCATTCCATTGTGCAACCCGGATATTATTCTAGTAACCATAGACGTAGTTGATCTCTTTTCATGTATACCCAAGGACGACGGGTTGAGTCGGTTTAGTAACAGTATTGTAAAGTATGGTAGTTTGGTCTGGGGCACTACTTCTTTGATTTTGGAATTCATGGAAATAGTGTTAACTTACAATTATATATTCAGCAAAATAGTCTCATGCAGGAACGCTTCAGCTTGTATAAAACACGATTACCACAACAATCAAAATTCAGCAGAATCAAGTAATGGCTCCAACTCGTCAGATTAAACACCCAAGAACGTCCTTTATTAATGTCAGTTAGCGCTTTCACCCTGGAAGGGCTTCTTCAGACTGTACAAACCATACTAAAAGCACAGTCCATATATAGTCATGCCAATTAATTAATCAAACAATTCAATTAGTTAATTTCGAACTGTCACGCTGTTGTATTACAGACTCTTATACTTAAAATCATAAAATGCATGAAACTCAATATACTACTATGCATAATTATGTATTTTCATGTTAAAACTACTCATGTTAAAAATTTCCTCATTCATTGAACTTCAATGTCATACGCAACTGCACGTAATTCATTATTCATCCACCAGATGGTGCTAAATTACTGTTTCATATCTTTACGTTTGTGACATTCAGTGTATTTTAAAACCATCATACACAAGTTCATATCAACGTATTGAACTCCTAATGACTAAAGAATTCAATTATAATATAAGAGTATGACTATAATGTGCAATTATACTAATCTAAAAAATATTAAAAACTCTTTATATACGTAAACCATTTTTGTATATGTAAAAACAATTTTTTGTACATATGAAAAATTTTCTATGTACATAAAAAACATCTTTGGAACATATATACAACAACAGTCTTAGGGCTCAATATTTCAAAGCTCTTCCTATTCTCCTTTTCTTTAAAAGCGGATGTAGGCTGACTTTATCATTAAGACCAGGGGGACAATCAGCCTTGCATCTGATGATCCATCTGGTCTCTAGTTCCAAAGTATAATTTTCTAAATCCCCTCCCCTTGGGGTATTATTAACAGTCTGTAGGACAAAAAAACTAAATTTATGTGTACTGCCCTTTACCTTATGATGTTTAGCTAGGGCATTTCGCTCATCCCCTGTCCTTATACAGTAATCATGCTCCCTTATCCTTTCTCTAAACTGTCTATTCGTTTTACCTATATAAAACGCTGTGCAGGAGCAGCACTGGGCTAGGTAGATCACATTTTCCGTCCTGCATGTAGTACCAGTAAAGAAAGTGAAAATTTTCCCAGAGACTGGTAATTTAAACGTTGTATCAGTGTTAATCAAACCACACTGATTACAACTACGACAAGGAATCGTATTGGTAGGATGTATTAGGTGTTCATTTCGAAATTTATGGCATAAAATTCTTTTTAGATTCAATTTGTTTTTGTAACTAAACCTAGGTCTCTCACCAACCAAAGTACTAATCTCATCTTCTATTCCTAATAAATGCCAATGTTTTTCTATAATGGTTCTAATGTCATATACATCTCTAGTATAAAACAATGGTAGACTAACCAAGGTATCCTTAGGTTCTAATTCCTTATCATTAGAATTAACTTGGGTCTCTATATTTGTTCTACTAGAAAAATACGGGTGTGCCCTTGTACCTTGTTAGAATTTGAGAAAGATATTAATAAATTAACCAACTTCCTGTGTTTTACTATGAGTTATTCCAGGGAATATATTTCTTTTTTAGATGTAAATGTTATGAAGCTAACAAATGGCATTGTCAATACTTCAGTACATAGAAAAGCGTGTTTTAGGAACACCTTACTGCATAGGAGCAGTATACACCCTAAACACATTTTTGACAATGTCATAAAAGGTCAGATCATGAGGGCCTCAAGGCTCAACCCTACAGAGACTGGTTTTAGTGAAGAGATAGAAGGACTGAAATCCAGATTATTGGATAGATTCTATAATGAAAGAGATGTTGACAGAACAATACAAGAAGTTTACAGCATGAGAGATACAAGGGCACGCCCGTATTTTTCTAGTAGAACAAATATAGAGACCCAAGTTAATTCTAATGATAAGGAATTAGAACCTAAGGATACCTTGGTTAGTCTACCATTGTTTTATACTAGAGATGTATATGACATTAGAACCATTATAGAAAAACATTGGCATTTATTAGGAATAGAAGATGAGATTAGTACTTTGGTTGGTGAGAGACCTAGGTTTAGTTACAAAAACAAATTGAATCTAAAAAGAATTTTATGCCATAAATTTCGAAATGAACACCTAATACATCCTACCAATACTATTCCTTGTCGTAGTTGTAATCAGTGTGGTTTGATTAACACTGATACAACGTTTAAATTACCAGTCTCTGGTAAAATTTTCACTTTCTTTAATATTCTTTACTATTTTAGGTAAAGGTTCGATTAGAATGTTAGGTAAAAATAAGAAAAAGGATGGTGAGGATGCATCCAATTTCACGACAGCCTGTATATTTCAATATGCACTATATGTACAAGATATAAGGAAAATAATAGAGTCCAATTGGAATATTTTGAAAACCGAACACAATGTATACGAGATGATGGGGGAACAACATTTGTTCATTTCCAAAAATGGTAGAAATTTAAAAAGTGAATTGGAAAGGAAAACAATGAAAAAAGATGATACTGTTAAGAAGGTAGGCACCACTAAAAGTGGACAATGTAATCAGTGTCGTCAGATTATTCAGGTGCCTGCTTTCTTGTTGGAAGACACGAACAGAATGGAGGTTATATTTAAGAAAGGTAATTGTAGGACCCCACATGTAGTGTATTTGGCTAAGTCTACAAAGTGTCTGTGTTTTTACGTGAGCAAGATGGACAGATGCCTTAAGAATAGGGTATATGGTCATGGTTATTGTATCAGGAAAAAAGATACGAAAAATGCTTTATGGAGGCATCTGAATGTCAGTAGTAGTTGTGACACTTTCAAATTTGGCATATTGGAGTGTATTAAAATGAACCCCAGAGGGGGGAATATAAGTAAGAAGGGTGAAAGAGAAACTAGATGGCAGATAAAGTTAAATTCCTCGGTTTACCCTGGAATAAATGACAGCATATCTATCAAACCCATATTAGAAAACAATAGTTAAAGTGGGGGTATAGTTTTATCTTCGCTGTCTTCTTGCTTACTTTTTTAAAAGGCTATACCACTGGCCGTTTCCCTTGCTTTTCCAACTAAATATATTTTTAATGAAATATATCATTTTATATATATATTTTTTAATTATTGATGTAGTAGCTATTTATCAGTTATGGAGGGGGGGTGTATTTATTCAGAATTACAGTAGATACATGACATACATTTATTATAAGAGGTATTGTTAGGATAGGATTGTGGCGGTTTAGTATAAGCAAATAATATTGTAAATAGTATAGGATGAAATAGGAATTCATAAGGAAAGGGCAATCGCCAAGCTTTGAATGCACTGAGCACTTTAAATATAGAATTGAAGTACCAGATAGTAATGGATTGATGAAGCAGATTGGTTGGTATTTGCTATTTAATTCCATCATGGTAATAACGAAGTGTTCTGATGAAGTCTATGTATGGATAGATGAAAGCGCTTAACCTAGTTTGTTGTGCAAGTTTTAATTATATGGTACGCTGTTTTAGAAAATAAATGGAATTAACGGAATTTCAAGTGCAAGTGCATTCTTGTTGCATGAGCAGCAAACAGAGTTTGGACTCTCAATTATCTTTTCATTTGTTGACCGGTCCTGTTTGGTGAGCTACTTCTTGTAAAGATGTTAATACGTTTAGCCAGAAGTTAGGTACTATATATGAGCCTGGATGTTTCCAGTTATGAGCTTTTCTTAACTTTGTTTCAATCGCTCTGGCTGTTACTTCATCCCATTTCATATCCTGTACATTTGAACTTCTTATTCTTTCTTTTACTTCTATCCATTTAGCATATTTGTTATGTTCACACAGGATCTTCATAGATATTTCTCCAAAATGTATCTATTTCTTTTTTTTTTTTGGTGGTGTTTCAATTCCTTTTCCTTTCTTTCCCAATTCACTATAAATCTTTTTTGGGTCATCAATAAATTGCTTATTTTGAACTTTTCCTGTATATTTATCTGCATATTTTCTAAGTGTTTCTGCCTGTGCTGATACGTTTCGTTTATTATTTGTGACAGTGCATGATAAATCCTCATCTGTTCTGATACTGCCCATTGCTTTTATCATCTCTATCTTTCTGAGAATTTTTGTTAATTCTGTTCCTTGTTCTAAACTCTTCTAACATTGACACCTCTTGTCTTCATTTCTTTATAGTTTTCTCTATTTGATATTTCCACGATGGCATTTGATTTCTCCCCTTCTTTTCCCTTACTGCCCTGTGTTTTTGTTAAGACTTTATCTGTTATTAATTTAGCGGCACAGTAATATATTACTTCTGTTATATTGCATGACTCTCTATGAACAGTCCTAATTACTGTGCTCATTTGTTGTATCAGACTTCTAACTTTGTTTTTTTTTTTACTTTCTGTAGTCTGTTTCTTTCACTGATCTTAGTATGTTTGTCCATTTCTATTAAATCTTGCAACTCTTCTCTTATATCATTTTCTTCTAAACTAAGAGCACATTCTCTGTTCTCCATTTCCTGCAGGCATTCTACAGAAATTCCCAAAGCATCTTCCTCCTCTTGGAACTTCGGCACAGGTGAGCTTGGCTCACACATCGACCTTGGAGCCACATTCTCTTCAGTTTGATCCTGTATTATCCATCGCCCTTTCATATGAGAACTCACTGGCCTATCACTCCAGACCACTGACTGTGTCAGAGTTGCCACAGTTTCCTGTTCCTTCCCTTGCTGTGCAGCTCCAACTGAACTTTTGTACTGCTTTCCTATGGAAGGCTTCAAAGTATCTTCATATCGCAACTGATCAGATGTTTTCTGTTCCACTGTTTCTCCTTAATTTGGGGATCCATTTCTGTATCCTGCTATGATGTTTTCAAAATGAGATTGTCTATACTAAATCCTTCACTTTGCAGGTAATCAATAACCTCAGTTTTTAATGTTATGTTGTGCCTGCCTCGCCTTCCTTCTTGTTGGTTGGGTTCGGAACCAATCCTCGGCACTGACTCAGCTGTATTCTAAAGTTCGAGAACTTCCACTAGCTCGAGACTAGACCCTATCCCATCATGCCTAGCGGTAGTTACCCAGATCTCGTTTGCTGCTTGAAACATCAAGATTGCTGGAGACTGGCTCATGCTAAGTTTTGTTTTTCTTATTATATTCTTTGCTAAAATCTTAAAATCTTTGAGGAAGTTTTTACTATAGAGTAGTAGTAGTTTGTTCTAGAACCCCTATCACAAATTTTTGTTGTTGTTGTTGTTTAGGCCGTCATATTTCCTTCAGGCCTATCCCCCTCCCTTACGAATCCATTTTTAGTTAGAGGATTCATCTTTGCTTTCGGCCCGCTTCAGTTAGAGGGTTCCCCCTTATTCCCTCCTTCACCCTCATCTGCTTAAAGAGTTAGCCATTTAAGTTAGAGGCTGTCCTCGGTTGGGGGGAGTTGTTTAACTTAGAGGCTCTCCCCCTTCCGTTATCTTTCATTTTTTTTTATATATAATATATATATATATATATGTATAGATATATATATATATATATATATATATATATATATATATATATATATATAGATATATATATATATATATGTAATAATTTTGACATAGTGTTGTTGTTATTGTAGAGTGGTATACTTCTCCTTCCTTGATACCTATAGCTATAGTTTTGTTGTGCTTGTTGCTGTTTGGCTGAACAACAATGTCAAAAGAAGCACCCAAAGAATTCAAACATTCTGGATTCAAAAAGTGTGACTCTTGCTCCCAAAAAATGTCCCTGATGACAGACATACTAGCTGTGTTTATTGCCTGGGAGCTGTGCACCTGCAAGACTCATGTTCCATTTGTCATGCTTTCAGTGCCAGAGTCCTGCAAGAGCGCAAAAACAAACTTATGTTGAGAGGATTATTAAAAGGACCCTTTGACATACCAGTGGAAGGGAATTAGGCAAGGAAACCAGAAAAATCCTCCAAACTGACATCTCTGTCAAGCCATCAAAGCAGAAAGAAAAATCTTCCAGTTCATCGGATCCAAAAACTCTCAGATCCAACAAGACTATATCTCCTGTGGTTTTGTCAGTGTCCTTGGAACCATCTAGGAGTCTGGTCTCCTTCTTTGGAACCAGTGCAGTCAGCTCCATAGTCACCGCTCCACCAGTCTGTGGCGGGCAGTCACCGATTGTCCACCCACTCCTCTTTAGGAGCCTTTCAGACGATGACGTGGAGAGGGTGGTGAAGAGGCTACTCAAGACATCGGCTCTCACAAAAATCTTATCAAGCCCAGCCAGTATGGATGTGGAGCCAACTATTCAACCCCCTGGATTGTCTATTCCTCCTTTGACTCATTTGAGCTTGGTGCCAGAGTGCATGGAAGCCATTGTGGTGGAACCATCAGTTCCGAAAACCTCTGGTCTCTCGGTTCTGACATCCGCTCCGATCTCCTCGATACCTCCTTTTATCGAGGGATCTGGGAGCCAACACTCCCTTGTTGGCTCCAAGGGGGAGCAGCATCACACCCTTGTCCTACCTCACTCTCCCTCTTTGAGCTTCAGCACAGGTGAGCTTGGCTCCCATATCAGCCTTGGAACCATTGTCTTTGGTGTGGGAGAGGCCCCTCGACTCTTTGGAGCTAGGGACCCTCTCAGGCTGGGATCGTGGTACTTCAAGGTGATGAGAAGTGTGATGTCATCTCAGACAGCTCCTCTCTCGGTTTCAGCTACTCCATCCCCTATGGAGCCAGTGTCTTCCCTCTCACCACCCCTCCATTCTATGTGTAGGGAACCAATGCCCCAGGATGCACCATTGGGTGACCCCCTTCTTTTGAAACCTCCCCAGATCATCCCCCTGAGGAGGTCCCTCTGTAGAGGACATGTAAGAGGAAGCAGGTGGACCCCACTGAGTCCCTGACATTGGATACGAAGTTGGAGGACTCAGAAGGGTCCCCACAATCCCCCTCTGAGGATGTCTCATTCTCGGGCATCCTGGAAATCCTCAAACAGAGGGTTGGCTGGAAGTCCCTCCCCCTGAAGACTAGTCCATGTACTTGGATGCATTCGGTTCCCAACCCTCCACGTCTTGGGTGTCTCCACCCTTCAACCCGCTGCTAGGAGTAAGTCAAAAGTCAGGGAGCTCTCCAAAATCAATGGAACAAGTTGCATGGAGGCCCAATAAGTTCATATCTGCAGCAGGTGACAAACTCTTCCTGACCAAGGGCGTGGCAGTTGATGTTATGGTGGGGGTGGCGGCCACTAAGAAGGAATTAGCAGAGACCTCTACTTCTGTCCATCCGCCGAATAAAGAGTCCCATACGATGAACAGATATGGAAAGGGTGTCTTTTCTTCAGCAGCCTTTACTTTTAGGTCACTGAATTATTTATCCCATTTCACCCATCTTCAGAGAGATCTCCTGAAAGAGCTAGGAGATACCCTACAGGATCCTACAGCTGCAGGAACTACAGATAGACCTGCTTTTCAGTTTGTGACCTTATCTTCAGTAATTAACTTCTCCATGTGGCTTATTTCTTATGCAGCCGATGGAGTGAGCAGGGCTACAGGGATAGGAGTTGCCCTACGGAGACATTCTTGGATGTGCCTTTGTCAATTTGTGGAACCCTTCAAGTCCCCCTTTACAAACACCCCTTTTGATGGCTCGTCATTGTTCAGGCCTAAGGTAAAAGAGACTCTAATCAGGTGTGAGCAGGATGGCAAGATTCTCTCTGCCGTGGGCATATGTTTTTCTGTGCCTTCTAGACCTTAACCCAAAGATCAAAAAGGTTAAAAAATGTGGTTCTGGAAACCCAGAGAGGTTCGCCTGAAGCATGTGGTGATCCACCCCCAGGTAGAGGGGGGAATAATAATGGGAGACGCTACCCTTGTGGCAGAGGAGGTCCGCAGAGTCAGGGTGACAGAGTTACATTCTCTGGTAGGCACTTCCACCACTCCTGTAAGGAGGCCCACCTGTCAACCTCTGCAGGCAGTCGGGGGAAGATTGTCACTGTACCCAGAACCCTGGCAAAATATCATAAAAGACACATGGGTACAGTTGATCATATCCAGGGGATACAGTATTCCTTTCACCATGCCACCTCTCCCCAGAAAACAAAAATCCATCCCAGATGTCCCACCCAGTCTGAGAGTTCAAGTTCAAAGGTTGCTAAGAAAATGAGTCATTCAAGAAGTCCCCACAAACCAAATTGGGTCCAGAACTTTCTCAAGGTTCTTTTTAGTACCAAAGAAAATGGGACTGGAGGCCCATTTTGGACCTCAGCAGACTCAACAAGTTTGTCAAGAAGACAAAGTTCCAGATGGTGACACTGCAGTCCATACTTCCCTTCCTGGGAATGGACAAGTGGATGTGCTCCATCGATCTCCATGATGCGTACTTCCATATCAAGATGGACAGGCGATCCAGGAGATTTCTACACTTCCGGCTGGGAGTCAGTTGCTACCAGTTCAGAGCTCTGCCCTTTGGCCTCACTACAGCCCCCAGGGTGTTCACCAAATGCATGGCAGCAGTCACAGCTCATCTGAGGCATCTAGGATTCTGGGTGTTTCCATATCTGGACAACTAGCTCCTTACCACCACCACTGAGCATCGACTAACTGAGACAAGGTACATCACAATCTGCCTCTGCTGTCAGCTAGGCATCACTATAAATTATGAAGTGTCTGCCTTATTGCCCTGTCAATATATTACATTTATAGGGGCAGATCTAGATTCCAAAGACATGATAGCAAAATTGCCTCAAGACAGGGTGTCGACCATTTGACACCAGGTTGCAATTGTAATTGGAAGGAAAAAGACTCCACCAAGATTTGTTCTAAAAGTCCTGGGCTCAATGCCGGCAGCAATAATGCTAGTTCCTTTAGCGCACTTCCACATGACGTTATTACAGTGGCTTTTGTTTGATCAATGGTCCATGCAAGATCTACCCATGTCCCATGAAAATCTCATCATGGAGACCTGCAAGAGGGACCCAAAATGGTGGCTTCAGTCCATGCAGCTGACGATAGGCAAACTGTTCATTCTCTCCCATCCAGAGGCCACAGTGACCACAGATGCTTCCCAGATAGGGTAGGGGGGGGCGTTATCTGGGACAGACTGTTCATGGGACTTGGCAACAACACGAGAACCACTTACACATAAACGTCCTTGAGATGGTGCTGATGGCATTGCAAGCACTTCACAGCTCTTTCCTTATGGGGATGATTGCTTTTCAGATGGACAACATGTCACTGGTATGGTACATCAACAAGCAGGGCGGAATCAGATCCTACCCTTCATGTCTAGAGGCTCTAAGAGTGTAGCAATGGGCAATGTCTTCCCAATGCTTTCTGATTGTGATGCACATTCCAGGGAAATTCAACGTGATAGCGGACAAGCGTAGCAGGGCTATCCTTATGCCTCACGAGTGGTCCCTGAAATAGGATATTGCAAACTAGATTTTTTGCAAGTGGGGCCAGCATTGATGCAATCATTTTGCCACCTCCATCAATGCCAAATGCAGCAGCTATTTCACCCTAGTCTCTCCACCAGAACAAACACCCAGGGATGCACTTGTTCACGATGGGCCCTCGGGACTTCTGTATTCCTTTCCCTCGTTCCTTCTGATACCCAAGGTTCTTCAAAAAGCAAAGTCATTGGGTTGCAGGCTAATACTCATTGACCCCTACTGACCCCGAGCAAGTTGCAATACCAGGAACTTGATATATTTGGCCACCTGCGATAAATGTGAGGCCTTCTACGTGGGATTAACAAAAAGAAGGCTGCAGGAGCGTATATATAATCATCTTTATGATATATGCAAAGCTATAGATAACCACGCGCTGGCCAAACATGTTATAGAGTTTTCTACACACTCCTTCTCTTTTAGGGTTCTACTAATAGTGAACCAGCATGAAAGAGGTGGGGACAAAGAGAATCAGTTGGCATTAATGGAGCTCGAATGGATATTCCGTTTGGGCGCACATATTGAGCCGGGACTCAATACCCAGGTGTCCATTAAACCACTGTTAATATCTAGGAAGTAGATGTCAGGTCCCACACCTTCGACAGAAGTAATATATTTTTTATATTTTTGTCTCTCTATTTGGTTTTATTGTATATATATATATATATATCTAGTCATTGTTTTTACAATGAATTCAATAAACACAAAATAATATTTAAAGTAAAAATTAAATATATATTTTCCATATATTCTTTATCTCCTTTTGATCCTGTATGATGCACACATAATAATTGACACACCATATGTGTTGCTATGGAAGCATAATATTATCATTGGTAACTATATATAAATTTTAAACTTTACATCGTATATTTCATACTTCATATGAAGATTTCATCTATATATGATTAACATTGATAGAGCTGAATAAACTTGTGGCTATTAATGCTAAGTCTATAGACATGTACTAGCCAGTAGAAAAATATATAAGCATTTTTAGTAAGCATGTAAAAAACTATGGATTTATAAACTCTACAAATGTCACAAATTATATACATAAATTGAGATGATATCTATATGTACATTTTTTATCTATAGATTTATTATTATTATTTTTTAATTGTGTTATAGATTTATATAAGAACACAAAAGTGCTTTTTGCAATATAAATGTACACAATAGTTAGAGTTGTGATTTTAACAAGTGTTTAAATGGTTAAAATTTTCACTGCTTAGTCCTTAAAGGTTTTAGAGTGATTAAATGTTAGTTAATTGATTTAATGAGCAGACTTTCCCGCCTTGAGCGGTTGTATATATAATCTTCACATAAGTTTAGATAATTCATCTGAAGAAGCGTGGATGGACCACGCGAAAGCGCTCATTTTTTACTTCCAATAAATTGTTTGCTTCATCTCAAGGATTGTTTGTGGACTCTGTTCCTGTAATAGCAGCTTTTTGTAAATACTGGATGTTCCATATGTGTCTTGGTACTACACTTTTTCTATACAGATTTTGCGACTTTTTGGTATAGTACCATTCAGCAGGAACGCGGACTTTCGTGTGCATTGGTTTTCCTGTTATTTTATCTTGGTCAGCGTTTCCAGCACCTTATGGAACCTATTACTCCTCTGGAACCGGAGCCGAGGGACACTATGTCCTTGTGGGAAGGACTTACACATCTCAGCAGCAACCCTTTATTGTCTCTGGACCTTATAGGAGAAGTGGGACATGTCAACCTAGAAACAAATGGTGAGAACCTTACTGAATTTTATCCGCTCTTAAAAACTATAGAAGATAATTTGTATCAATTGCAAAGATATGCGTGGCAGAGGCTGCATTTACAAGCTTGTATTCATTTCAAAGTAGTCCCCAGGGGCATGCGGGTGTTCTGTATGCCCACCTATGGGGACTCACATCCCGAATTACTTAAGCGATGGCAGGATCTCAATATAGAGTTGGGTTTTAAATATGCCCAATTAATGCTTGACTATTTCCTGCCATTAGAGACTGAATTAAGAAACACCACGGAACATCTGTATCAGCAATTGTTAGAAAGATTTAGTTCAGACCATTGCCTTGATAAAGTTAAACGTGCTTTTTCTCAAATCAATGCTTTTAGTGATAAATTGAGAATTACTAAACAGAAAAAACTGTTGCGCGATTATCAAGACTTTCAAAAAGGCCAGGTGTTTGTTTGGCCGAGAGTTAATTCTAGCAATCATCAGAATCATGTGCCTACACCCGAAACAGCCCTTATTCCTTCTACACAAAGAAATAAAGACATATATACTGTAGCACCAGCATTACCGGAGATACCTGCTTCCATGGTTAATAAAGGCACTTATGCAACGGTAACAGCTGAAAACAACCAGGCTGATACCATTCACACTGACACGCCTCCATCTAATCAAGAGGCATTTTTTCATCAGGCATCTGCGAATACAACAGGAGCTATCCTCAAAAATAGCTCCAGTGCGTTACCTTCGCTTGTGAATTTTTTACCATATCAGAAAAAGACCCCTGTATATTCCAACAGGGGAAGATCGCACAGCAGGGACTCACGGAAGAGAAAATATTCAGCGGAGACATTTACTCACAACAGAAGGAAGAAAATGTGACTTCAGATTTATTGTTTAACCTTTCTAACTTTGTTTTGGATGATATCACTGCACAGGTTCTAAATAGAGGCCTCAGTTTTATACCGGCCACTTCGGCCACATTAACTGACACATTGTTTGATTTAAGGATGTTCTGTAGGAATTTATGTTTGAAATTAACATTTAATGATACAACTACTAAAGAATGGGGGCATGATTTAATAAGAACGAAAAGTGTATATATCCCTGATATGCCTTTGCATGTAGAATGTTTTCTTAGGGCTTGTGAGAACCAATTCTATTCAATGTTCAGTAACACTGATAAGAAGGGCAGATTTTATAACTTGACTCCAGATGAATATCGTTCTCTCAATGAACTCAAACATAACGCTCAAATAATTGTCAAACCAGCTGATAAGGGGGGGGGGGTAGTCCTTTTAAATTCTCAGGACTATATTATTGGTATGACTCAAATGTTACAGCAAGAAGACACATACATCCCAATATCTCATGATGTAGTGACTAAAATCGTTAAAAATGTCAAAGACGTCTTTTATGATCTTCTCATGTGTCGGCAAATTAGCCAAGAAGTATATGAGTTTTTATACATTGAACATCCTGTTACTCCTACAATTAAAGGCATACCAAAGGTACATAAGGGCATATTTCCTGTACCATTAAGACCCATAGTATCGGGTGATAGGTGGGTGACAGCACACGCTTCACAATTGATTGAAAATATATTAAGACCAGTAGTCAACCAGTCACCCACAATATTAAAAGATACATATAATTTTTTGAATGACATCAAAGAGTTATATTTAGATAAAAATCAATCATATCTTTTAATTACCTTAGATGTCAAAGATTTATTCACCTCGATACCTAATGACATCGGTATGCAATATATAAATGAATTGCTGATTAAAGAAACTGACTTTTCGAAGGACAGGATTATATTGGTAGATCAACTGTTAGAACTAGTGCTATTCAATAATGCCTTTATGTTTGGTGGCAATATTTATTTACAGAAGTGGGGGGTTGCCATGGGCACCCCCTGTGCTAACACCTATGCCAACCTGGTAGTCTTATGGTGGGAGAAGCTCTATCTTTTTACACATGAGAATTTCAAGTTTATAAAGCTTTATAGACGTTTTGTTGATGACGTCATAATAATTTGGGAAGGCAATCAGGAATCATTTGAATGTTTCTTTCAATATTTAAACACTACCAGCACGTTTTTACGTTTCACACAGGAAATTTCTAACCAAGAGATACATTTCCTGGACGTCACCATAAGGTTTACAAATGAGGGCAGGTTAGAATCCACTCTATATAGGAAACCAACTTGGAAGAATTCTATGCTATGTTTCGATAGTATGCACCCGCGCCACACATTTCAAGCTATAGTTAAGAGCCAATACACTAGAATTAAGAGATTGTGTAGTAATAAAGATGAACTGAACAAAGAAGCACAGTTCTTGGAGAAATTATTTATAGACAGAGGGTACAATTCCACAATGGTCAGTAATATAAAGTTTAATATTTTAGGTGACATTATACCCATTCAAAGGGACAATAAAGCTGACAAAAGTAAAAGTAATAACATTAGATTTAGTAGGAGAGAAGAAGCTAGCAATAATCAAATAGGTTACATTGTCACTTACACCAGTGACATTAGAAAGATCCAGCAAGTTATTAATACTAACTGGCATATTTTAACATTAGATCTCTTTACTAAGAAGTATGTAGGTAAGAGCCCCTCCTTCATATATAAAAATAGTAGGAATTTAAAAAGAATTTTATGTGGAGATGTGAATATCACAAGGGATGAAGAAAATGTTCTGGTCCATAGTATTAAAACCAAGGCTTTTGGTACTTATCCATGTTATAGTTGCAACAGGTGTAAATACATAACCAAGACACAGTGTTTTATACATCCTAGTATTAATTTTGTTTTTAAACCACGGTTCCGAGCAAGTTGCAATACCAGGAACTTGATATATTTGGCCTCCTGCGATAAATGTGAGGCCTTCTACGTGGGATTAACAAAAAGAAGGCTGCAGGAGCGTATATATAATCATCTTTATGATATACGCAAAGCTATAGATAACAACGCGCTGGCCAAACATGTTATAGAGTTTTCTACACACTCCTTCTCTTTTAGGGTTCTACAAATAGTGAACCAGCATGAAAGAGGTGGGGACAAAGAGAATCAGTTGGCATTAATGGAGCTCGAATGGATATTCCGTTTGGGCGCACATATTGAGCCGGGACTCAATACCCAGGTGTCCATTAAACCACTGTTAATATCTAGGAAGTAGATGTCAGGTCCCCACACCTTCGACAGAAGTAATATATTTTTTATATTTTTGCCTCTCTATTTGGTTTTATTGTATATATATATATATATCTAGTCATTGTTTTTACAATGAATTCAATAAACACAAAATAATATTTAAAGTAAAAATTAAATATATATTTTCCATATATTCTTTATCTCCTTTTGATCCTGTATGATGCACACATAATAATTGACACACCATATGTGTTGCTATGGAAGCATAATATTATCATTGGTAACTATATATAAATTTTAAACTTTACATCGTATATTTCATACTTCATATGAAGATTTCATCTATATATGATTAACATTGATAGAGCTGAATAAACTTGTGGCTATTAATGCTAAGTCTATAGACATGTACTAGCCAGTAGAAAAATATATAAGCATTTTTAGTAAGCATGTAAAAAACTATGGATTTATAAACTCTACAAATGTCACAAATTATATACATAAATTGAGATGATATCTATATATGTACATTTTTTATCTATAGATTTATTATTATTATTTTTTTAATTGTGTTATAGATTTATATAAGAACACAAAAGTGCTTTTTGCAATATAAATGTACACAATAGTTAGAGTTGTGATTTTAACAAGTGTTTAAATGGTTAAAATTTTCACTGCTTAGTCCTTAAAGGTTTTAGAGTGATTAAATGTTAGTTAATTGATTTAATGAGCAGACTTTCCCGCCTTGAGCGGTTGTATATATAATCTTCACATAAGTTTAGATAATTCATCTGAAGAAGCGTGGATGGACCACGCGAAAGCGCTCATTTTTTACTTCCAATAAATTGTTTGCTTCATCTCAAGGATTGTTTGTGGACTCTGTTCCTGTAATAGCAGCTTTTTGTAAATACTGGATGTTCCATATGTGTCTTGGTACTACACTTTTTCTATACAGACATGCTTCCCAGATAGGGTAGGGGGGGCGTTATCTGGGACAGACTGTTCATGGGACTTGGCAACAACACGAGAACCACTTACACATAAACGTCCTTGAGATGGTGCTGATGGCATTGCAAGCACTTCACAGCTCTTTCCTTATGGGGATGATTGCTTTTCAGATGGACAACATGTCACTGGTATGGTACATCAACAAGCAGGGCGGAATCAGATCCTACCCTTCATGTCTAGAGGCTCTAAGAGTGTAGCAATGGGCAATGTCTTCCCAATGCTTTCTGATTGTGATGCACATTCCAGGGAAATTCAACGTGATAGCGGACAAGCGTAGCAGGGCTATCCTTATGCCTCACGAGTAGTCCCTAAAATAGGATATTGCAAACTAGATTTTTTGCAAGTGGGGCCAGCATTGATGCAATCATTTTGCCACCTCCATCAATGCCAAATGCAGCAGCTATTTCACCCTAGTCTCTCCACCAGAACAAACACCCAGGGATGCACTTGTTCACGATGGGCCCTCGGGACTTCTGTATTCCTTTCCCTCGTTCCTTCTGATACCCAAGGTTCTTCAAAAAGCAAAGTCATTGGGTTGCAGGCTAATACTCATTGACCCCTACTGGCCTCATCAAATCTGGCTCCCATTTCTGTGGCCCCATCTTCTGGATGAGCCTTGGATTCTCCACCCAGTTCTGGATCTGCTGATGCATCAGTCAGGCACAGTCCACCCTTCTTACAGACCCTCAAGCTGGCAGCTTGCTTCCTCCACTTCCCGTCTTAGCCAGGCTTCCTGACATCTCCCTGGCAGTACAACATATTCTAATTTTCTCTCACAAATCCTCTACGGGAAAACTGTATACTAGCAAATGGAAACAGTTATCTTGTTGGGCAGCCAAAAATAGTAATGATCCTTTTACTGCACCTGTTTCAAAGATCCTCAAATTTCTCGCTGAAACTTTTAACCATGGAGCAGCAGCAGCAACTGTTCAAGTGCAACTGGCTGTTATTTCCAACTTTCATGTGGGAGAAAAGGGTTCCAATGTTATGTCCCACAGGCTATGCAAAGCTTTTCTGAGGGGTACTATCTTTTGAGACCCCCAATAAGAGAATCATTTCCTCCTTGAGATCTAAATTTAATCCTAGCTGCATTGATTCTTCCTCCATTCAAACCGGCTAGTTCTTGTTTTCTAAAATTTTTGACTTGGAAAACGATTTTCTTGATTGCCATTACCTCGGCTAGGAGGGTATCAGAATTACAACCTCTATCCACTCATCTCCCTTATGTAGTTTTTCACAAAGATAGGGTTTCTCTCAGAACCAACCCGTTTTTCCTACCCAAAGTTTGCTCAGAGTTCAATCTGAATCAGTCAATAGAACTACCTGTATTCTTTCTGAATCATTGCAACAAGGCAGAGTATAAACTCCACCAACTGGATGTTCATAGACAATTACACTTTTACTTGCACAGGACACAGGAATTCAGACACTCTGATCAATTGTTTGTATCCTTTGCAGAAAACAGGAAGGGAACTTCAGTCTCAAAATTAACTTTATCAAAATGGCTTTCAGACACCATTACTTACGTCTATGACTCACAGAACAAACAGATGGCAGGGAGAATTTGAGGACACTCAACAAGAGCCTTGTCTACCTCTACTGCCTTTCAGGCCAGACTGCCTTTAGACTCAATTTGTGCGGAAGCTACATGGGTTAATCCCCATACCTTTATCACTCATTACAAAGTAGATGTGGCCTCCTGGAAGAGGGCATTCTTTGGTTCCACAGTTCTGAAGAGTCTATTCCATTGAGCTACCCAAGAAAAAAGTGCTGGGGACATAGTCCCAACCAACAAGAAGGAAGTTGAGATAGGGACAACATAACATAAAGAAGTTATGTACTCACCATAACGTTCCATGGTTGTTGTCCTTGATCTTGCCTTCCTTCTTGCATCTCACCCTCCTTCCCCCTCCTGGAGGATCGAGAAGAATTATCCATCTTTTGGCTATTTAGGCCTTGATTCCCTTCCTGCCTTATGAGTTATGAGTTGGGTAAACTGAGTGCTTCTACTTATGGCTTGGTATTTTTTATATATATATATATATATATATATATATATATATATATATATATATATATATATATATGGGTTCTGGACATTTGCTTGAATGAGCAAACTACCGAAACCCAAATGGACGGGCATACTTACGCAAAAGTGCTTTTCACCGAAGAAGCACTTTCACGTAAGTATGCCTGTTACCAAGGCTGTTCTATGGTGCAGGTAAGGAAAATTTCCCTTTTCCCCACTGTAGTGCGGTTTCAGAGGTAGAATATTAAAGTAGGCGGGTGTGGGGAGCACAGCCCCCCCACATGGGGGGTGCAGGGGGGGGTGAAGCCCCCCTGCTAAAATGTTAATGTAGTGTTTTTTATTTTTGTAACACGCTTTAACAAAAGTGCTTTTTCGATAAAAGCGCTTTTGTTAATGTGTGTTCGGTTATTATGGATTCGGACATTTGCTCATTCGAGCAAACATCCTAGATCCATATATATATATATATATATATATATATATATATATATATATATATATATTTATATATATATGGAATCACTACTTAATACCGAAACTACACAATCCCGAAGCCCACAATACCGAGACTAAAATCCCTAAACCACACATTACCGACATTTTAAAAGCGCAAAATTCAAAATCGCGAAAGTACTACATACAGCACACACACAAACATATACACAGCCTCCCCCCATAACCAAACAAACCACCCTACACTAAAGATAAGCAGGGGCTTTGCCCTGCACTTTCTATGGGGCTATGCCCCCACACCCCGACTTTAATATTCCAACTCCGAGATCGCACAGACATACACACAAGGCAAACTCACACCCACACATTATAGCCCCTCACACACACACACACACACACACACACACACACACACACACACACACACACACACACTAAAGCCCCTCACAAACACACTTACACACACATACTTACCTGAACCGCAACACCAGAAGCACTAACTCAAAATCCCTTACCATCGGGATTTTGAATTTCGCGCTTCTGGTCTTTCGGTAATGTGCGATTTCGGCTACATGGTCTCGAGCGTTTGAAATTCGAGATTTCAAACATTCGAGATTTAGTAGTGTTCCCATATATATATATATATATATATATATATATATATATATATATATATATCTATTTATATATATATATATATATATATATATACATATATATATATATTATACATGCCTATAGTTTATATATCTGCATATTGTAGTCTAGTGTTATGGGTTAACACAAATGAGATCTGGGTAACTACCACTAGGCATGATGGGATAGGGTCTAGCCTCAAGCCAGTTGAAGCGCTCAAGCTTTAGAATACAGATGCGTCAGAGCCAATCCTCAGCTCCCAACCCAACCAACAAGAAGGAAGGCAAGATCAAAAACAACAAACATGGAATGTTATGGTGAGTATATAACTTCTATTTTCTTTAACCTCTCCATTATAGGTTCATAGGTAGGTACTAGGCTATCGGCCCAAGGGCCTATGTAAGCCTCGCCAGCAAGGTACCATAGCTTACACCACCCTAGAAAGTTATTTTCCTGTGCTACTGTCCAGCAGAGACACAGAAGTGATCCCCTGGGTGTATTTCCTATTTCCCATCCACTCATCAAGATTTTTCTTGAAAAGTGCTAATGAAGAACTTTGCTTGACATAGATGGGTAGCTTGTTCCAGAGTATAGGAAGTCTCTAGGACAGAAATCTATCCCTCCAGCATGTCCTGTTTATTGTGGTGACAAGGTTTAGGTCCCTAGAGTGTGTAGCTTGGAGGGATTGGGATTTCTTTAGGTGTAGCATGTCCAACAGCTCTGGGTTCGACATAGCTTTATATGTTAGGCAGAGATATGCTAGGCAATATGCTACGGAGTAAAGCTGGAGTTTTTTGAGGTGGTCAGTGTAGGGCATTTGTTTGAGGCCAGTAATCCTCTTTGTGAGGTACTTCTGTGGCCTTTCCAGCTGCTGCAGATGTCCTGTGAGGTACATTCCAAAAGGGGTGTTGTACTCTATAATGGGTCTAATGATTGATGAGTAGAGGGGAACAATGACCTCTTTTTTCCTGGATGAGAACCCTTTTATGATGAGGTGTGCTACGTAGAAGGACTTCCTGACTACTGTGGCGATGTGACTATCAAAGGAGAGACTACTGTCCACCTGGGTCCCAAGGTCTCATCATGCATTCGGTGTTAAGTAGATTGCTGCCTATGTGGTAGTTCATGGGTACAGAGTTTTTACCAAAGGGGATGACAATGCACTTTTTGGTCATTGAGCTTGAGGCCATGGCTCTGACACCAGGCATCTGTCACAGTGAGGCCCTTCTGTATGATGTCCACATCATTTGGGGACTTGACTATGGCTCCTAGTTTGCAGTCATCTGCGAACTTCATCAGCCAGAGGCCTTCTGTGTTAGCCTGTACTTCAAAGAAGAAGATACCAAACAGGAGAGGTCCCAAGACGGAACCCTGTGGCACTCCACTTGTCACTGCTTTGACTAATTCTCTTTTCTATTTTTCCTCTTTGCTTTCTTATTTTTTTGTATTTTAAAAATTTTCCATATCCTGATGCCTTTGCCTGTATTTTTCTTCGAATATCTTTGGTGCTATTCTTTTTGTATTAATTAGTTTTGCTTTCTCCTTTGAATAACTATTGCACCATATTAAATCTCTTTCTCTTTCCCATGTCCATATTTCCATTTTAGATGTCTCCTGCTCCTCCTGTTTCTCCTTACTTGGAGGACTTTTTGTTCCATCCTACTGTGATATAACCTGTGTTAGGCTTTCTACACTGAATCCTTCATTTTGCAGGCACTCCATAACTTCATTCTATATTTTAACTTCTACTGTACTAATCTTTTGTTCTACATTCCCTCTTTGTGAGCTTAATTTTTGTATTGTGAAATGTTCCATATCTGGTTGCATTTGCCTGTATTTCTCTTTGAATATCTTTGGAACTGCTTTTTTGTATTGATTAATTTGGCTTTTTCCTTTGCTTAAATATTGCACCATATCAGATCTCTCTCTTTCCCATGTTCATGTGTGTTTCTTATACCTTTCAGAAATCTCCAGATTTTGTTCTTTATATTTTTGCACTTGCTCAGTGACTTTTTCCAAACGGCCCGAGGTTTCTTGGTCTATATAATGTTTTTCATAAAGCTGTTGTATTAATGAACACAAATTTTTATTTAAAGCTTCTGACTATTTCTTATGCAACTATTTTCCTTTCCTCTGATTTCTCTCTTAATCCTTTTGTGTATCTTCTGCCTGGAAATTCTGGGCTTCTTCCATAATAGTAATAATACATAATTTATTTCTTATCCTCAATGATTCACTCTGTTATCTTTATGGCTCTTTTCTGGCCTATCATTTTTTTTGTGATTTTTGTGGACTACTACTTCCTTCTTCAACAGGGGGGCCATGTTGCCCCTGGGCCTGGCATGACCTCATTGCAGGAATGTTTCTGTGTATTGAGGGTTCTACACTGTCATTTTTTTCCATTCCTGGCACATGTGCCTATCAAGATTGGGCATTTTTTTACCCTGGGCCTTGTGCATCCAGCTATCTTTTTGTATTGTGTAACCTATACTGTCCATGATATATGCTATATAAAATACAGTCTATATATCAGTGTTGTCTTGGTGAGATTTTGTGAAAAACAGGGTCCACCTTGTGAAGGTACTCACCAATACTTGAGGGTGAATCAATTCCAGTGATACTGTACTCCATTGCTTGCTGATTTATCATCTCTCCATTCAGACCACCAATTTGAATTTTTTAGCCAGTAGGTTTGCTATATCTTCTGTCTCAGTACAGGTGGCTCATTTAACAATGAGCTCTGTACACAATTGTACATTGTCTTTGAGGTTGAGGACATAGCTAAATAATGCCTTGTGGTTGTCCTTGGCCTAAGTGAACAGATTTGCCTCAAGTTTAGTTTTGGTATAATTTATTTATCCTTTGAGTTGTTTATTGGGTTGATGAGAGTCACAAAAAACTGCACAGTAAGCACACCCACCTGCACAACCAATAGTAATGAAAAACCAAGTGACTTCAGTGGAAATAATCCAGGATCATCGAGTATAATGCACACTTTAATAAAAGTAGTTTGATGAGAGTGCTTTTATCCTGCTGTACCTTCTAATATTTGCCATGATCCTCTTCTTTCTGTTAAACAGCCTGTTAATGTTGTGATTTCACTAGGGTGGCTTGTTTTTTGAGTTACTTTTGTACTTCTTCCTGGTACAGCTGCCCCTATGCAAATAGTATCATGCATATATAGGATTTCTGTGAACAATTCTGCATTGGCAGCAGTGTTCTCAGTGTGTATGGAGGCTTGGAATGTTGACAGGTTATCACTTAGTAGTAGGAAGTTAGTCTTAGAGTAGTTCCTGAATATTCATTGCTTAGCTGGTGTTCCAGGTTTTATTTTCACTTCAAAGGAGACCATTTTGTGGTCTGATCTCACCACAGAAGATATTACACTAGGGGATGTGCAGCACCATCCCATATTAGTGAGGACCAGGTCCAGTATGTTTGCACCCCTGATTGGGATAATGACAATCTGGTTCAAGGAGTTTGTGTTTATAAAATTCAGGAATCACTGTGCCTGTACATTTGGTGGCATATATGATTCCCAATTAATAATGGGGCAATTAATGTCACCAATATTATATCCATAATACAGAAATTGCAGCTAGATGGGCCTTCAGGTATTGACAGCTTCAATCTTTGTTTCACCTATCACTGTGAAGACTACATTATAAAACCTCTACAACATGTTTGACCTCTGTCTCAATACCATTCACATGTGTCATGCCTGGAAAAATGCCATAATAAAACCACTTCTTCCTAAATAAAAACATCCCACTCTGTCCTCCCACTATTGCCCCATCTCCATTCTTCCAACTTAAAGATTACATTGCAAAATATCTTCTTCTGTCTCATAAACAGCATGGCTTCTGAAAAGGCAGAAGCACTTCCACAGATATATGGGAATTAATAGATGACATTCTTGTATCAGAATACAAGGGCATGCTAACTGCATCCATTTTCATAGATTTCACCAGGGCCTACAACCTAGTTTACCACTTCTCTCTCATACTTCACTTGACTACCATTCCTTGGTTCCAGGTCTGGCAGACAGACTTTTCACATTTAAATATTAATCATGTAACTCTCACATTTTGCCACTACTCAAAGGAGCTCCTCAAGGCTCTCTTCTCAACTCTCTGTTATTCTCTATACATACCAGTGAACTCCCACCCACTGTATCTTCCTCACCTTCTTCTTCATTTCTGTGCTGATGGCATTGTGCTCTACCACTCTAACCACTGGCTAGCTAGATTACTACATAAACTGCAATCTGATTTCCTCTACCTAAGTTAAAGAATCTAGAAAAAAATCTCATTCTAAACTCATCAAAAACAAAAACAAAGGTGTTCAGTACTTATAAGTGACTCATTAGATCAATTAAAACTATAACAATCCATGTCCACTATAACTCCCTTTGATCAAGTACCATCCTTCAAGTAGCGTGGTCTCTAATTAGACCCCAAACTTAATCCCATCATTCTTCTAGAAAACAAAACATATAAAAACTGAATTCCCTTCTGTTCTGTGCACATAAATTATTCCCTTTTCTGTCGTATCCAACCAGGTTTACAACAGGGAAAGGATTCCTACTTCCTCAGCTCAAATTCTACTTCAAGCATGTCTCAGCAGCATCTGCTAAAAGCTCCACAACTATTCAAACACTAAAAAACAAAATTTGCAGATTCATCACTAATTCCCCAAGAAAGGAACACCACACTATAAGTGTAAAAAAAATAAATAAATAAATAAACTGGTTCCCAGTTCAGCAAATATCAGACCTACTTCTAGGCTCACAACTGTTCAAGTTACTACATGATCATATTCTCCCTCCTTTAATAAGACAGCCCCCCCCCCCCCACACACACACACACACGTACAACCTCAGAATCCTGAATTAAACTGGTCCTTTAATACAAATCCCACTTTTTAAATTTCATAACTCAGACCATTTATTCCCAGTTCTCAGTCCCAAACTATGACGGTCCTTCCCACCCAAATGTAAAGATATTTCATCTTACGCAAAATTCAGAGGACTATTAATATATTATCTAGTTAATCAAGCTAATTGTTCCTGCAACCCAAATGGCCACATAACCTAACTCAACTAATATCTTCCTCTAATAGTTCTGCTAGTTTCCATTACTTTGATTCTCCCACCTCAGACCTCTATATACCAGGTTTATAGCTATTGCTCTATATTTATAAATGTAAAACATGCTTTATAGTAAATGCGTATTGACAGCTGCATAACTGTATCCTCTCACTTTATTGGGTTAATGTGCTTTAATATTATTTGCCTTAAACATTGTATTTTATTCATTTTATTCACAGTCATTTCATGTTTTCCTTATATTATGTAGTCTGTATGAATGGTCATATTACTGACCCCAGGCTGGGACTGAAATTGTCAGAATCGATCATTTAACAAATTCAATAAAATACATACATAAATAAATGTATAGTCAAAAATAAAATTTGCTTATTTATTAAACAGAGGTTCAACTTGTGAGCAAAGGTTGCAACAAACAATGTTATGTTTTCAGAAATAAAACCAAAGCTAAAATAAAAACAAAAATACAAAGCAAATGCGCTATCTAAAGGATTTAAAAGCAGAATAAAGAGAGAACAAAAATTATTTTTGTGACTTATTTCAACAAAGAAACTCTTTATTAAAAAGCAGAGTAAGCACTATCGTTTGTTAAAATGCAGACTTATTCAGACTCTAAATGAACAATCTTAACATCAATACAGTATGTAATGCAATTGCAATTCCATCATAAAAAAATACATCTTCCAATCATAAATACATATTTACAATCAATTCTTGTATGTGTCTCAAAATTTTGTTATTTAAAACACATTTAAAAATTGACATTGTCATTAAAGCCTGACACTTTTGTGGCATTCAGTCAAACTTTCTGCTCATAATCTTTAGTGTCTGAAACTGTCAGTGTTCCCATCCCTGATGTTGGGTTTTATTGCATCCAAAATGAAAAATAAATACTTCTTAAAGTTAATTATTTTTAAAGTGTGTGCATATCTGTAGTCATCTTGTTTGTGGTACGGCAGTGTTAGTATTACTGAACTCAGCTTTCTAATACTTTGTCCCATATAGAATCCTTGTCAGGTGAAACACTCCACCATATAAACTACATTGAAGACACTACAATTATAAAATGTAGGCACTACCTAACTTATTCCGGTGTATATTCAGAAAAAAGAGGAACTGTTGGGTAAAACCTAAATGGATTAAACATGCTACAAGAACATATATCCTTTGTCCACAGATCATTCTTGTCAACATCCTCTTTATGTTTTTTAAGAATATTTTTAATATTGAGGAATTCCTCCATGGGCGACTCTACTGCTGTTCTTTCAACATTAAGATCACAGGCCAAAATTCACCAGTTATTCACTATCATCTTTTAAATAGCAAAAGTGTCCATGGTATATGTTGATACTAACATTAAAGTATATGTCTTTGCATAATTTATAGTCAGTCAAGGGTATTAATATTCTATTCATCTTGTACTGTAAGGGATTTGCATTGAAGTTACTGTCCTTTTTCTAAATCACAGGCCATTTATTCTGCAATAGCTGCTGTGTATCTTCACTCTTTGAACATTTTTTTATAATCCAATAACCAAAAATTGTAAAGCACAAAACACTCCACCGGCTTCAAGACTAGTAGAAATTTAATGAAATAGACAAAAAATACATTAACGTTTAACACAGGTACGTTTTTGTCGCCATCTTCTTCAGATAATCTAAACACAACACCACCTTCATTTAAATATCAATTCTACAATTGATTCCACCCAATGAATGCACACAATGAATCCCAATTACTAATTAATTGTAATCTGATATAATTAACCTCAAACATCAAACCTCCCTACCACAGTCCCATCTAATAATAGTATAAAGCGCAATGTGTATTACAATTATAAATTAATTTGATACATATCAAATGAATATATATATAAGCTATAAAAATTCTCACATATATAACAAATTCACATTATATAAAACTTTTAATTTATAAAATCTTACATGAGAATAAATATTAAAAAATTACTTTAAATATATTAATATATGAATATATGAATAAATAACACCATCTAGTGGACAATCATAAAAACTTCTTTTAAAAAACTTTTTTAAAAAACTTTTTAAAGACCACTTTTCTTTTCTGTTCAAATACAAGTGAATTTAAATTTCATAGTAAAATATATTTACAATTCAAGCCCTATCTATAACTTAGCAGATCTAAGCTTTAATACAGGCATAATAGAAATCATATCACTTAAACCAGGGTTTTTACATGCTTCCAATATTACTTGCCAATACAACTCTCTATATTCAACCCTTGTTTCCCATGGTCCACCTCTCGGGTCAATAGCTACAGTCTCTAGAACAAAGAATCCCAATTCAGCTCCTTTACATACACAGATGTGTTTAAATAAGGCATTGTTTTCATGTCTCATTTTAATATCATAGAGGTGTTCGTATAACCTCTGTTTAAGGTTTCTCTCACTTTTCCCTATGTAAAATGAATCACATATTTTGCATAATGCTAAATATATTACTCCTTTAGTGTTACAATTCACAAAGGTGTTCAACTGTAACTTCCTATTATGGGATTTTAAATATATTGTGCTTCCTGTTAACAAATGGGAACAGTAGTTACAACTACCACATTTAAACAATCCTTTTTCATTCCTAGAGTATCCTTCACTTCTTCCTATTTGAGTACCCTTCTCCAACAAGTTCTTAATGTTTTTACCTTTTCAGTATATATACTTTATTTCTTTATCAAAAATATGATCCAAGTCTGATATCTTGGCAAAATTCAACCACTCTCTTTCTATAACCTTTCTAACCAGACCAGCTTGTCCATCATATGTAAGTGTAATACCTGAATTGTAGCTGTCTCTATCATTATCTACTGCATTGTTTAATACTTGAATGGAGTCTATTTTTACAAATATAGGGGCAAACCTAGTTTTTCTTCCCTCTATTACCTCTAAGCTGATCTGTTTCAACAAATCCATTGAGTAAACCCTTTCAAGAAATAGTTTTGTAATATATCTAACTTCTTCATTAAATGCCTCATCAAGAAGTGAAGGATACTCTAGGAATAAAAAAAGGTTTGTTTAAGTGTGGTAGTTGTAACTACTGTTCCCATGTGTTAACAGGAAGCACAATATATTTAAAATCCCATAATAGGAAGTTACACTTGAACACCTTTGTGCATTGTAACACTAAAGGAATAATATATTTAGCATTATGCAAAATATGTGATTCATTTTACATAGGGAAAAGTGAGAGAACACTTAAACAGAGGTTATACGAACACCTCTATGATATTAAATTGAGACATGAAAACAATGCCTTATTTAAACACACCTGTGTATGCAAAGGACCTGAATTTGGATTCTTTGTTCTAGAGACTGCAGCTATTGACCCGAGAGGTGGACCATGGGAAACAAGGGTTGAATATAGAGAGTTGTATTGGCAAGTAATATTGGAAGCATGTAAAAACCCTGGTTTAAATGATATGATTTCTATTATGCCTGTATTAAAGCTTAGATCTGCTAAGTTATAGATAGGGCTTGAATTGTAAATATATTTTACTATGAAATTTAAATTAACTTCTATTTGAACAGAAAAGAAAAATGGCCTTTAAAAAGTTTTTTAAAAAAGATTTTATGATTGTCCACTAAATGGTGCTATTTATTCATATATTCATATATTAATATATTTAAAGTCATTTTTTAGTATTTGCACTCATGTAAGATTTTATAAGTTAAAAGTTTTATATAATGTGAATTTGTTATATATGTGAGAATTTTTATAGCTTATATATATATATATATATATATATATATATATATTCATTTGACATGTAGCAAATTAATTTATAATTGTAATGCACATTGCAATTTATACTATTATTAGGTGGGACTGTGGTAGGGAAGTTTGATGTTTGAGGTTAATTATATCAGATTACAATTAATTAGTAATTGGGATTCATCGTGTGCATTCATTGGGTGGAATCAGTTATAGAATTGATATTTAAATGAAGGTGGTGTTGTGTTTAGCTTATCTGAAGAAGTTGGCGAAGAAAACGTACCTGTTTTTAAAGTTAATGTATTTTTTGTCTATTTCATTAAATTTCCACTAGTTTTGAAGCCCGTGGAGTGTTTTGTGCTTTTGGTTATTGGTTTTCTAAGCACCTATTCCTTTTTTCAGTTATTCTTTATAATCCAACCATTTCCCTTTCAAAATCAGAATCGTAGGTGGTGAGTTTACTCAGTGTAATCATTTGACCTTTCACAATGCTAAGCTTTTATTGGGTAGGATATATAATATCATAACGCAAGCAACTGTTACTAGCAACGGACTTTCTGGCAGTTGTGGTGAATAACTTCTCATTTAATAAATGAGAAATGCAATCAAAGCAAAAGCAATGAGATCACACTAACAGTAGGAAGGAGAGATACTCTATGTACAGAGACTAGAAAATAACAATTACTAATAAAAGAAAAGAAGTTTTCAAAGAGACCTGTTAATTTATTTTTTCTTTATTGCCATTTGACAACTGGGTTGGGGAGATGGTTCAGTGAACCTTTTCAACTATGACATGGTCCCAGGGAAGCAAAAGAAAAGCATACTAAGGTGGGCATTTAACAATAGCATGAAGTTACATAGGAATAATAATGATACACAACAACACAATTATAATAGTCCTGCAAACACACTGTAATAGTAAGTTTTAAACCACGCTGCAAAAAGCTAGCAGCAAAATGCCTTCCAACCACAAAATGAGCCAGATGAATTTAAATATTTATTTCATACAAAACTTATTGTATTGTACAGTTTTGTATGAAATAAATATTTAAATTCATCTGACTCATTTCGGGGTTGGAAGACACTGTAACAGTAAGCCTAAAATGTATTAACAATAAATTCTGTCAGTATAGAGGTGACAGTTAATAAGCTATTTACAATACTTACAGCAATTTACCATTGATTTGAAAAAAAAAATGGTTCAGAAGAGATGGATATCTGTGCAATTTAATTGCACTTAACCCATGCCTCCAAATCAGTTGCAGGCTGATACAATTTTAAGTTTGGCCTTAAAGTTTTAAAGAGTGTTTTGGGACCTTATCTCTAGGCAAGCGTGATTCTATGCAGCTGTCGATTTTTGTAAAATCTGTTTCACCTACCTTTGATCTGTCCCTAGGTCTTAACAGGAGTAGTCCTGCATCTTGAATGTTTTGTTTTTTTTTTTAAATATTTTTATTAGTTTTAAAACTTTTACAAAAAAGAAATGAAAATAAATATAAGATAAGGAACTTGTAAGATACATCAAACCAAGAAAAAGAAAGTAAAGTACATTCTAAATTAATACAAACAGTTAACAACAAGTTTTGATTTATAGACAAGCAGTTATTGTAACAAGTAGCTTATTCCTGAAGGGGTAAAACATTCACTAGAGTGCCCCAGAAAAACATAATACAAATAGAAATCAGGCCTCCCAAGAGGAGGATAACTATAATCAGATAACATACTATTATATAAAGTATAAACTATTTTGGGGGTACACCACCTAAAGTAAAATATACATGTCCTAAAAACCTATTTACACCATATTTACAATATATTTACATCATGGATGTCAGAGGACCTCTTGAATAAAATGACATAAGACAATTAGTAAAGTGTAATGTCTACATTATCAAATAATTTTGGACCGTACCTAATAAAAAAAGGATCCAGCTTGGAATGCAAATGTATAAAAAAATGTTGCTGGATTTTGCTTATTCCAGATTAGATCAAAGAGATTTTCCCAATATTTTTTAAAATAATTATTTTTTTTTTTTGCTATTCATGCACATTTTGTGTGCTGGTATATATTTTATTGTCATATCCTTAAAGTTTTCCCATGAAATTGCTGAGGGGTTGATCCAATATTTAGTAATGAAATATTTAAGGAGAGCACAAACTGAGACAAGAACATGACGGCGAATACCTTTGATTTGAATAGGAACAATATTAAGGATCATAGTTTGCCAAGAAAATGTAGTTTTCTCATACCCCATTTTTTCTAATTGAATTCTGAGGGAGCACCAGAGTTTATAGATGGTCTTACAACTCCAGAACATGTGTATTATGTCAACATGAGGGAGAGTGCAGAAAGGACATGTTAAGTTTTTATTACATCCAACTTTTTGTAAAACATCTGGGGTGTAGTAAGAGTTATTATTTATCATTTGCTGTGTGTAAATTAGATTTTTGAAGGGGATCAAGTTTAGTGTATTTATGATTGCTTCATACTTAGATTCGCTAGAGATTTCATCCTGTATTGAATCCCAGTATTTGGAAAATAAAAGTGAATGACTATGTATAGTGGACGACACAAGTTTATAAGTATGTGAGCTTATTTTGTTTTTTAGGGAGAGCGAATTAATGATTGATTGTGTTAATTGAATATCTTGTTCCATAACTCTGTATTTAAGGAATTTTTGTTTTATAAGTGAGCCGAGTTGTCTTAAAATAGGGTCATATTTATTAAGAGCCTCAAATAAAGTTTTAACCTCTGCTGCATTTTTTGTACTATAAAAATGCCAGACTGTAGTCTTCTTGATAATAGGAAAGTTTGATAGGTCAATCATTTTATTATTAATTTTTAAAATTGGATTCAGATGTATGGGTTGAAGAATGGGGACTGTATTTTTGCAAATTAAGGGATTTCATCAGATCATGAAAAATAAGAATTTTGTTTTTTAGAAGAGGCAAAAACTTAATGCTAAATTCACCAACAGGTGTGAGAAAGGGGATAGATTGAAGATTAATTTTGAATGAATGTATATAGTTATACCAGATCTTGACCCATATTGGAGACCAGGATTCGTCATACGGATCATAACTTGCTATTTTTATTAACCGACTTGTGGTAACTATTTGATAATAAAGACTAAAATCTGGAAGACTTAATATACCCTTAGCTTTTGGGATAGTTAATTTCCTATATGCTATTCTGGTTGATTTAGGGAACCATAAGAATTTAGAAATTGTGGTCTCCATTTTACGAAAGAAGTTTTTTGGAATATTAAGAAAAACAGAGTTTAAATGGAAAAGAATTCTAGGCAGAATATTCATCTTGATAATAACAGATTTTGATAACAATGAAAGATTAATATTTTTCCATCTGGTTAGATCATTGTTTATTTGATCCCAAACTTTATAAAGATTAGTTTTCATACGTTCTTGATGAGAGTGTGTGAAGTTTATACCCAGATACTTTATTGAATATTTAAGAGGTATGTCAGAAAGGGGGAAGTAGTATTCTAAATGCTTCTTAGGATTCAAAGGAAAACAGGATGATTTGGTGGGGTTAAGCTTATAGTTAGCAACTTTAGAAAAGAGATCAATAGAGTTTCGAATTTTCTGGAGGTCTGTGTTAGGAAGCTCAAAGTAAATGTTAAGGTCATCTGCAAACGCTGAGTACTTTATTTCGATGTTATAGATTTTTGGGATATGATGATAGGTCATCTGTTTGATCCAGATAAGAAAAGTTTCAAGATACAAGTTAAAAAGATAGGGTGATAGCAGACACCCCTGTCTGGTGCCATTTGTAATTTTAATAGGATCTGATAATGTTTTATTTATATAAAGGGAAGTAGAGGCATTTTTATACATCATCCTAATAGTATTAATGACCATATCTGGGAAATTAAAGTATTCCAGTGTTACATATAAGAAGTTGAGATCCACATTATCAAAGGCTTTAGTTGCATCTAACATTAAAGCGTATCTTGGATGATTATCCTTTTCAAGGAATATTAATAATGTATGCAAAGTGAGAGTATTATCACAAAGTTGTCTTTGCTTTATAAAACCCAATTGCTCTGGGGAAATAATTGACGCCATCACTTTCTGAATTCTATTTGCAAAAATGGTAGATACAATTTTTATATCTACATTTATAAGGGCAATAGACCTATAGTTAAGAGGGTTTGATTTATCAGAGTTTGGTTTCGGGATGAAAATAGTTTTCGAATTATTCATATACTTGTCCATAATCCCTTCTGATATGATATGATTATACATGCTAAGTAGGATTTGTGTAAGATTACTGCACAAAATTTTGTAAAATTCACCTGTAAATCCATCAGGGTCTGGCGCCTTATTAGGTTTCAGTTTTATAATAACCGCAGTTATTTCATTTAGTGTTATAAGGGCTTTTAACTGGGTAATTTGTGTGGAAGATAGTTTTGGGACATTAAGCTTATTGAGGACGTCTATGTATTGTTCTTTTTGGAATTGAGTTTTGGGATTGTAGATTTCCGTGTAAATATCTGCAATTGAATTTACAATGTCATTATTTCTATACAGGATTTTCACTTTGTCCTTTATATAGTTTGGTCCTTCTTTGATATTTATTAGTCTTGCTAGAGTCTTGGATGGAGTTTGAGTCCATTCTGAGTATCTATGTAGAAGCTTTAATTCAGTCAAAGAGTAGTTTTGTTGGTGGAAAAAATATATTTCCTTCTGAATTCCGTGAAGTTTAATTTCCAAATCAGGGGAAAAATCTTTTTGCAGTTTTGCGTCAATTTTTTTAAACTCTTTTGTGAGGTTATTGATGTACAGACTCTCTTTTTTTTATAATAAGATGCTTTTTGGATACGTATTCCTCTAATGGCAGCTTTAGCCGCTGCCCATTGTATATCTAAAGGGATATTGGAAAGCAATGATTCAGCTTTTAAGTGTTTTCGATATTCATTAACCTCCTGCAAAACATCATATTTTTTTTCAGAATATTACTGTTTAGTGACCAAGTAAAAATCTTACTGTCATAATTGCATTTTTGGTTAGGGTTAATGCCAAGTGATATATTCAAATGATCAGATATAGATCTGGCCTCATGAGCAAAATTAGCAATTTTAGTCGAGAAAGCATCTGAGATCAGGTAATAATCAATCCTAGACCAAACCTTATGTGAGGCCAAATAGAAAGTGAATTTATTAGACACCCTGTCAATCTCAGATATTAAAAAAGGGTCAACTAAATTAAAACTATTCATCAAATCTTGAATAGAAGCAGTTATTTGGGTGGGCTGTTTTCTGTTCTTATTTGAGCTATCATTTGATGGATCAATAAGAGCATTCCAGTCGCCACCAATAATGAAGAAATGATCATGGTATGGAAGTAGCAGATTATGTATTTCCTGGATGAACAAATGTTGGTTGGAACATGGACTATACACATTCAAAAACAAAATCGGGGACTTAACTTGTAGGTATGAGCAAGTGAATAAAAACCATCTTTCATTCAAATCAAATTTAGTATCAAGCACTTCTCCAGGGAAGGACTTTTTAATTAAAATAGCTGTACATTTTGATGCAAGGCTGCTCCCTGCTGATATAATCCGTCTAATCCAATTTCTTTTTTTAATATTGTCCCATTGGTCATTTGTCATATGCGTCTCTTGTAAAAAAATAAAGTTTGATTTGTCTTGATAAATCAGGTGCATAACCAGCTTTATTTTTAATGTCCTGAAGACCATTTACATTCCAAAAATTCACCCTAATCATCTAACTATAAGTTCAAAAAATAACAATAAAAACTAAATAGGGGCAAAAGAGATACTAGTTTCACCAGGAACGGTCCATATAATGATAGGTCCTTTTCTAACACATAAAAAATAAACTGTACTCAAAACTGATGTTCTGACATCCATGTTCCTAACCTTACAACCTGTGCCTAACCACCCATCTTTCTGATATAATTTTATTTGCAAATGTAAAAGATACAAATATACTGTTAAACATTTTTGTATAAAATAAATGTTACAGGAATGCAACAGGGAGACATAAATACTAACCTCGATAGTCCAAGTGTCACCCAGCATTCACAACTACACCCTCATACCACTCCAAAAACTATTTAATACTAACATATAAATCTAAAATGTACATTTAAAGGCAAAAATGATGCTTAGAATCATTAATAAGAGTATAAGAATCATACTTTCTAAAAGACTTAATATATATATATCATTTTAGCAGATCATGACATGGAATTAGTTATGCTTACAGGTGCATCAGGCTGGATTGGTATATATTATTATGATTGTACACATTAGTTTAGAACTAACTCCCTATAAATAAATAATACTATATCTTATCACAGACAGTAAGCAGGCAAGTGTAACTATATCTGGCATTCCGAGGGTAATGGCATATCTATAAATATTATTTTAAAATCTATTACTGAAAATCAAAATCACACACCTAAAATAAACACACATCTAAAATAAACAGAAAGACCATTTATAGACCCAAACAAAGTAATCAGCTGAGCTTTGGATATCATTTGCAGATACCTGAGACTTATAACGCTTATAGAACACATACCTATACACTTCACCCCTATAAGATACAGATCACTTATTTAGCTGCAGCATTAGATTTTAGACACAATTAAATTAATACTTAGTTACCAATTTAACTAATAATACAATATAAAACTAAATACTAATCAATTAATATTTGGCAGGCATTATAATAAACTAGACACACACACACACACACATATATATATATATATATATATATATATATATATATATATATATATATATCATTCCTTAACTAAATATAGCACACACTGACATAATGCTTTTTAAATTAAATAATGATGTTGCTAACATTACCCTGAATGAAATCCGTCAATGTTCTTACATTTTCAGCATCACACAGAACCCAAACTGTAAAAATACAGTTCATTTCTTCATAAATACGATGTATTTTGTGATTTTTAGCTATCCCAGTAATGTTTTTTGCTTCTTTACTTCTTTTCCCATGCTCTCTGACCTTGTAACATCATCGGCCAATTTTTTAATTGAATTCTGGGATATGGAGAGGAGAAACAGCCCAGCAGATAAAAGAAACCCTCATGGAGCTGTTATGCAGGCCTCACCAGGCCTCAGGAAGCAACACAAGTCCCAGAAAAGGGAGTAATTTACAGCAGAAGAAAATAAATTCAAGAAAAGAGAAAGATAAAAAAATGACAGGAATATTTCCAGTATGTCCAGAGAGTGACAGAAAAACCAATAGGACATTAAATCAGGTATGCTTAGCGCAGTTAGCTTCCTTTCTTTGTTTACATATCTGAGAAAGTAAAAAGTACCATTTCTGTAGGAAGTAATTTCTTCTGATAGTGTTTCCAGCTTCTTTTAATGTTTCCAGACCTATCTTCAGAGAGAAGCTGCATTTTTTTAAAGCAGTACATTTTCTTTATTTTATTTTAAATAGCTTTGCCATAAGTTTTAAATAAATAGTACTTCCTTGAAAACTTGCATAAATGTTTTCTTTGCCTCCTTCACAGACTGTATAAAGTGCTTTTGGTCTTTACAGTTAAAGGAAAGAGTGGCTGGGTATTTCATTTGGAAACAAATATTTTTTTTTTTATTAGCAAAGCACAGAAAAGGGGCTAGAACTTGTCTCTGTACTTTAATGGGCTGAGGTTAGTCTTGTGATAATGCAATCCTGTAGCCTCTCCATGAGATGTTTTTTTTTTTCTTCTTTGCAGCCATTAGCAGTAAATTAACATGTGCAGCATTAAGTAGTTTTGCATAGATCTGTCTGGGGTTAGCTTCATTTTGAGTTTTCCATAGCGCTCTATGAGCTCTTTCCACAGTAATTTCTTTTGCAAGAGATTTATCTTCAGTTACTAGTTCAAAGATATCTGTTAATATTACAGGTAGTTGGGGTTGATCAAACTTTTCCGGAATGCCACGTATTAAGATATTATTTCTCCTACTTCGAGCTTCTAAGTCAGTTATTTTTTGTTGCAAGTCATTGATTATTTTTCCATTTGCATTTACCTTCACTTGTAAATCCTGTATCTGCTTTGAGTTCTCCTCAGTTTTATTTTCTATTGTGTTTATTCTTGTTATGATTTGATCCAGGATTGAACCGAAGGAATGTAGCTTATCTGAAAATAGCTTGAACTCATCTTGCAATGGTTGTAATGCTGACTTAATATCTTCAAGTGAAAGGGCAGATTCATCTTTGGTTTTAGTAGGCCCTTTGTTCAGCTCTTGTGTTGACTTATTTATTTTTTGTCTCTTGGACGTTACATCCTTCTCAGGGGTAATTATAGAGGAAAGTTTAGTTTTTGTAGTTGTAGAATCCATGGTTTCTTGCTTAGTAGCCATCTCTTATTTGAAATACTGTAATATGCAGAGAAGGATATTACCATGTGGCCTTGGCCTTCCCCAGAATGAGTTCAGGTAAATACTTAGAAGAAAGTAAGATTTAAAATTAGCTTTTTTATCCAAAATGCCACTGTAGATCCAATCCTTTCGACGTATTTTAGCAGAAATACTCCTTTCTTTTGACCTTTAATGCCAGATGCAGGTTATTTTGAGCGGATAAACTTAGCTGGAACAGGAGCAGCAGAAAGTATGTGTTTAATACTCGGCAGCCATCTTGAACTCCTTGCATCTTGAATGTTGCAGAGTATATAAGTATGTAGGTTTTCCTACTTTTAGCTTGTGTTTTAGAAGATGGCAGTGACCAAATGTGAGGCTTTTGAAAATGATTATTCTTAACATTAGTATTTCCTTGTCCTTTACTGGGAATCAATGAAAATGAACCAGAAGGTGACAATGATGTATGTTTTGATTAAGTAAGATAGTAAGTCAAACAATTTACTCTTCCAAAGTTTGGAGTTTTGGGGTATTTGCAGTGAAGTGAATAGAAGGAAGGGGGTTCATATGTATGTTGAGGCAATAGAACATTTCTGTCTATAGAATCTCTAGCTTCTAAGGTAAGAAAGTGAGTATTGTTTGAGCAGAGTTTTAGCTACATTAGTACTTTATCGTTTATGAAGTCTGTGTGGTCTGTGAATGATAATGACAAGTCAAGCAGCATAGCTCAGTGTCTCTGCTGAGTAAAAGTTGGTATTTCATTATAGGAAATGTCTTTTTTAGCAGGGGGAGAAGGGTAAAGATTTTAGATTTTCTTTGGTGTGCCAAACAACATAATGCCATATTTGCTGAAATTTATTATAAGCTTGTTATAAATTGTCCAGTTACACAGACAGAGAGATTTTTTTGTTGCTGTAGATTTTGATGAATTTGGGATGTTGAGTGGCTGGCCTCTAGGAGGAAGAGGCGAACATCTGCATGTGGTTCAGCTGTGGCAGGACATATGACCAACAAGGGTACTAAGAGTGGGTCTATATTACAACATCAAAGTCTTACAACTTCGAATGTTATAATATCAGTAGAGCAAAACACCAGAAAACCGAACAGTCAGAATAGCAATTTTTTTTCCCAGGGAAAAAAATTGCATGTTCCAACAAACATACACACAACACAAGCACACCAAAATAAATAATCCACACACACACACTTCACAAAACCCTACACTAACACCATACATACACCACTAGCTATCCACTTACCTTAACCCAACCCTAACCCTAAGGTCTGTCACTATCGTACACTCACCTTACCTGCTCCCTAACCCTAACTCACCTACCCCACCCTAACCCTCACATCCACACAATCGCACACTTACCTGACCCGCTCCCTAAACCTAACTCACCTAACCCGTGCCTAATCGCACACTCACCTTCGTTCGTACACTTACCTTAACCCGATCCGTAACCTTTGCTCCACAGTCGAGGAAATAGCAAAGCTGCAGAAACGGCCCACCGAATACTTTCCCTAGGAAAGTATTCAGTGTTCTGTAGCTTTGCTATTTCCAGTGTTCACTCTAATGGATTTGATATTATAACATTCGAAGTTGTAAGACTTTGATGTTATAATATATACCCCTAAGAGCAGAACCTTGAGTTAGCGCAATGTTGAGGGTCCCCAAATTGGGTAGAGTTATTGTAGTAGATTTGGAAACTTCTGCCCTAAAGGTAACATTTAACTCATTACAGCCAAGTGCGCCACCAGGCATTTCTGCAGTTACCTTTTACTGTGCCTCTAGTTGTCAAATATTGCTTGTTCATATTTGCATTAATAATTCCAAAACTATGTTGCATACAAGGCATCAGAATATTTTATCTTGAAGCATACATAATCACAAACACAGTTGTATTGATATTTGACCTCTGTCAGTGAGTATTTGTTAGACATGTAAGGAAATAACTTCATTTTTTAAAGGCTCAAGCCACACCTATTAGGAGTTAAAGGTACACACTCAAAAGAGCTATACTGGAGGGAATAAGTTAAACTATCGCAGTGTCCGTTTCAAAATCAATCCTAGAAATTCCCTTTAAGACTAAGCAATGATTGACCATTTTGGAAATCCCTGGTCATAGCTATAAATAGGCCATATTTTAGTACACCATCAATCATATTACCATACATTTTACTGGTAAATGAGTATGGTTTAGTCATTATACTAAATGGATTATAGAAACCAAGTTGATGGTTACATACCAGTCCATATGCACTTACATGGGCAATTATTTGCTTGTAAATGAGTTTTTCAAAAATGCTGGTAGGGGATTAGACGTTGATCTATAATCCTTAAATGTCTTAGGGTTGTGTACTTTTGGTAATATGAGTACTGTAGTGTGCATTAACAGAGAAAGGAAAATAAAGATGGTTGAATGATAGACTGACTTGTATGAATTAAAGGCTTAGTAATCATCTCAGCTGTCACATATAAGGATGCAAGGTGCAAGGCTATGCATTTGGCTCCTGACTTTGGATCCACTTTGGAAATTAAGCTTCTTTTGTTTTCTTTGGTTGTTAATTCTTTAAAAATGACTGTAGTTGGAAAGGGAGTATAGCGAATGATATTGGGACAGCAAATAAATTACTATGAGTTGGATGAGTTTGGTCAGTGTTTGGAAAGCATTAAACAGGAATTTTCTATAATTTTCAGCAACATTCAAATTATTACCATTGAGGAAGATTCACAGATGGGCTAAAAGAACTAGGCACATATTCTGTGCCAGAGTAGAATATCATTATCCAAACATAAGGAGTCTTACATTTTATTTAAATAAATAATTTAGTCTATCGTAGGCTTTCTATTCACAGCAGGTAAACAGATTGCTGCAAGCCATTTGGGAAATCAAATGATAGGAATCGCATAAATAATTTTTATGACTATTCATGTATAAAGATGGAATATGCAGTGAACTTTTTTGTCTGTAACATCCATGCAGACAGAACAGGTTTCTGAAAGCATATTGTTTGCAATTTGTGTAACAATAATAATCCAAAGAAAGCAATAGGCACACAAAAATATTATGCCCTAATAACAGTTATCCTTCCGTGTGCATACTCCTTTTATGGTGATACTTTTGAAATACATTAAATTTTGACTAGGTATAAATGCAGCCAGAGGAAATGTTGTACAGCAAAAGAGTCTAACCTCTCCGGATGCCACAAGACATAAGCAACATAATTTGTGAGAGGTGAAAAACTCCTAGCTTTAATGATCTTCCTCAAATACTGTTGCTAAAAAATATCATCTCTGGACCTATACCATTTTATGTATCTATCTATCTATTTATCTTTATTTATGTATTATTTTTCTACAATTGTGCATATGAAAACTATCTCTGCTTTACACATTAATTAATTAGAATTATATAGTTTGGATTAATAAATTATATTACTGGCTCTAGGATGTGATAAAGTATTAGACCCTAGATATATTTTGAATGAATCGATTTTGCTGAACTCATACCTCTGAACCTTTTAGAGCAAGAAATCTGAACAAAGTCATAAATAAAAAGGAGACAAAGGCCCAAAAATAGAGACAATTTTTAAATACAGCTCTTCCAAACTCAGAAAGTTGATAGAACAACAGGTTTAGCATTAGCATGAATTTTCTGAAGGGTGGAAGTCTGAAACTCAAATGTCTGTCATTATTTTTTAACTTCAGTCTTTGATCTGCCACTAATTTGCCAGAAAACCACAATTTTATGAAAAATGAGCCAATAATATGAGGCAAAAATTTGGACATGCTGTGAAAATGTGTACACTTGAGAGGTATGAAACTTATACTGCAATCATTAAAAATCATGTACATCTAGATAAATGTTTTGCCCTACCTGGGATGGAAGGCAGGGAGTGAAGATAATTATACAGCTTGCTCTAGCAATGGAAATATCCTATCTGGTAAAGAAATATCAATTTTACATTGAATTCTGACTGTTTTGGTTGCTTTTTTAAATAATTATGGTTGCCTTTTAAAAGTTTAGCTAAATGTTAACATATAATCACCAAAGAATTTTGCAAATAGAAGACCAATATGTATATTCATGTGTTATAGGAATAGAATGGAATTTAAAATGGAGCACATGCAGTCGTACTTTAGTCAGAATGTATCTACGAAGTGTGAATTTAAATTAAATATTTGCATATATTAGGCTAAATAAGTGAAAGTTTTCAGTTACTAAAGTGTATATAATGTAAAGCTTAGTTCCTTTGATGACTAGTACATATCTAGTGGGTCTACATAGCTATTTAAAGAAGTACATTTTTGCTAAGCTGGTAGAAAGAAGCTAGATGAAGCTATTATGCAATTATGATAAGATGTTAGCATCAGAAATTATAAGTTCAAAAGGTGCTGACCTGGGAAAGGTATAGCTCCATAGTTACTAGATGAAAGCTTCCAAAAATGAACAGAGGCATGTAAAGATACAGAGATTGAGCCTTGAGTGAATGACATATAAGCATACCAAAAATGAATCTGACATATTTTCTTCCATTTAATTTCTTTCAGTTTGCTACAAATCTGTCTTTAAGGGGCTTAATTTTGCGGGAGATGACGTAAGTCAGAGCTCGGCAACAAGTGCTGAAATGTGCCAAACATTATGCACCAATAATCCATTCTGCACATTTTTTTCATATCAGACAAATACGTAAGTAAAACTTGGATAGCATCATAATGCACTGTTTACCGGTTGTGTTCATAATTAACCTTTAACATTTATAACAAATTGAATGCATTTGTCATAGAGCTTTGTATTATGACCTTCATGTGCCCATCATGATGACTTTCAGAAGTCTACAGTTTTAGGCATCTTTGTGGAACATTTGTTTTCATACTATTGGAGTGCTGCAAAAAGTTGTAACCGAGAAGTTTCTCTAATGCAATGCAATGTTCTCCACCACTTTCCATAGCTAATTCTATTCTTGCCAATGTGTTGGAAGAAAGAGTAATACTTGAATAAAAAAAATACAATTTTTCAAACAATGGGACTCAATTAGCTACTGGAAAGTCAGTTTTCACCATTATTGCTAAATTTCTAAAGCAATATGTAGTTAATCTTGATTTCAACATATGTATGTCCTTGTTATGGAATCATTGCCACATGCTATTATATAGTATTCTTTAACAAGTTAAACTAGTTCCATTGTTTAAGCACCAGGCATAAAATGCCATTTATGCTTGAAGACAAATTGACATTTGAATTAGCAGCAGGACTAATTATGTAACTGTCTAGATTGCTCTTCTCCATTCATTGTTTGATGGAAAAATGATTACAGTATCCAAAACAAGTGCAAATCCAGGGAGAGAGCACACTTCAACCTGTTCAAAATCATAAGCTGTTACTCAGGTCCTCTGTAACCTTTTGTATATGAAGTTAGTCATCCATATCAGACTAAATCTATTCATAGATACATAGATTGTTACTAGGCTAGTAACCCAGGGGGCCTTTCTAAGGCTACCCAAGTTTTCCCGAAAGAATAACGACGCCCTGCATCCAAATAAGATCTTGAGGGCCAGGCACTTATAAGCCACCTCTGACAATAAGGGACACGAGTACCAGACCCAGAATAATATTTCTATTCTCCATCCAGTGGTCTAGTTTGTACTTAAACAGGGTAATAAATGAACTCGGTTTTACATGAATTGAAATCCTGTTCCCCAAGAAGGGCAGTTTATGGGCCACATATCTCTCTCTCTCCTGTATGTTCTGTTTAAGTCCCAGACAAAATTCAGGTCCCTAGACCTTGTATTTCTGGTACTCGTTAAGTTACTAATAAGCAGGAGATTTATAAGTGTGGGGTCCTTGTAAGCCAGGCAAAGACCACCCGTCACCAATCTGTATAATTACATATTTTAGGATGAAGCCAGTTATCTTATTTCATATTAGTGAAAATGACAGTATTTGCAGGCAAAACTATCTCATGAAGAATGATGAAAGTGACTGAGATTTCTTAAGATATGATATTTTCTCACATCAGTGCCTGTTGATGATTGTCTCAAGAAAATAAATGTGTGAAATTTGCTAAGAAAATAAATAATCTCCCAAAAAATGTGATTAAGGTCATAGAGGACAAACTGGATATACAGATCCCACTACTCCTCAAGAAAAAGCCTTATGCATCAAGCTCCTTTATGTTATAAGAGCAAAAGGAAGCTTGCCCTAGCCAGTGACAAATAGTGGATTAAGAATGAAGAATTAAGGCAAAGTTGAAAATAAATAGTTTTATTATTTTAAACACATGCATTCTGGTGAAATAGTCTGGTTATTACTAAAAAGATATATGCCAAGCATAGGTATTGGCAAAATATCGGGTGGCTAGAGCAAGTGACACAGTCCCCGGGATTCATGAAGCTTGGCGCAAGGACGGTTTTAGCCTTGCGCCGAGCATCCTCCTTACAGATGGTGCAGCAGCGCCATATGACAATTTATGAAGGCGTGCTGCCGCACTCTCGACGTGCACAG